>NC_046980.1:16024257-16314257 GCF_009769545.1 Cyclopterus lumpus | reverse complement strand
ACAATATTTTCAAAACAAGATGTTGATACTAGCACAATTCTATATAATTGAACCAAAAATAGGTGCTTTCACACTTTGTCTAAATTGATGTGTGCAAGCGTCAAATCAATGTTCTACGTGTGTATCTTTATTGTTTGTAGCATTACCCTCATCAATGAAACCTTAAACTTAATAAATTTTCCGCACAATAGTTAATGTCCATCCTTTGTGTGTGTGAGTGAGTGAGTGAGTGAGAGAGAGAGAGTGAGAGTGTGTGAATGTGCTGCTGGGATCATGCCACTGCCACCACATGTGTGTCTGGCTCAGTCAGGCTCCTCAGGGACCACTAGAAGCTCCAAAGAACAAAAATGCCAACCAGTATCATCAGACGAGGCAGCATATGTGGTGAAGCATGCATTTTTTATGTGCCACAAATAGGAAATGCCACTGTTGCATCTCTCTCATCCCACAACTGGTGGCTCGTTTAAGTTTTATTTATATTTGTGCGAACTTCGACAGCTATTGAAAGAAAAAGAAAGCCCCATCATTAAAGGTTAGAATTGCCTCAGTGTAACACCGAGCTCCACAGATATGATTATGGGTTGCTCTAGATATTAAACCCTAGGCTGAATATTTGAGTTGAGTTGTGGTATGCAAGTTGTGTGTGTGTGTGTGTGTGTGTGTGGAAAAACTCCACTCCACTCCACTGACTCTTTGAACATCGCCATTCAGAGCTGACATGTTAAGCATCAGAACACTATAAAGAGAAATGTCTAATGACCATCTAAGTGTCAACCAAGTCTACAAATGATCATCTTTTTTGTGTCTCTGAACTCTTTTCTTCATTATTTCAGGCCTCCTATTTGCCGTTCATTGTGTTTTGGGTGCTAATTTGTGCCCGTCAAATTAGCTGTGAATATGATTTCTAAGCAGGAGAATGGAGAACAAAAAGATGTGTCTCCCTGTTAATAAGAGCAGCTCTGTGGACCGTTTGTGGCAGTTTATGTGTTTTGGATTTGCTAAAATGATAAATCCTTCTTTGTGGACAGGTAAGACAAAAGGCAGTGAGTGATGTTGTTGCTATTGATAATAGCAAATATCGTCCCAACACAGTTAATTTGACTCCGATAGATTTACTGAAAGACGCATATAGGCTCGGTAGCATTATAGTATAGTGGCTGCCCCAGTGGTTTTGAAGAATTGCACCAAGATTTTGTTGGACTCATCTATCTGCAACAGAGCAGGCAACCTGAACCATAAAACCTTTTTTTTATTAGTTTCTGTACCCCACCTTTTATCCCAGAGTCACAGCAGAGTACACTATTAACCTCTGGGCTTATTGAGAAGCGTGCGAGAGGATAAGGAGAGAGTGTATGATGGAGCACATTTAAAGGGTTCACTTAAGGTGGCAGAGACCAGAAGGTAGACAGTGAATCTGTTTACTGCCCTGAGGTTTTGTGGCTATGCAGTAGCACTTCCCATTTCACTGCATGATCTAGGGCTCTGCTGACGAGACCAAAAACACACAACCCAGATCCATGCCCCACTGCCCTCTGCATACACAGGACTCACGCACTAAAGTGCACAAGAGCCCGTTTTTATGAACGCTCTGCAAATATATGGACACACTGAGACAAGTCCCTTTTCACTGTTTGTGTCTGTGTCTGCTTCCTGACGCAGTGCCACAATCCATAAACTGGGCCTGCATGTTCTGGCTAGAATTCTGCTATCAATATGGTCTTCCTGTCAAAATACACAGGAGCGGCTCTACTGCATGTCATTGGCTGAGGGATCAATGAGGTTGTTGTGGGGGTGAGGAGTTCAAAGGGCAGACAGGAAGTGGGTCCTCCCACAGTGACAGTTCGGGCATATGTTTGATGGGCAAGCCTAATCCTGTGGACTAGTGGTTCCTAATGACCTGCCATCTCCAAGCAGTCTGGGGAGCCCTTCCACTGAGATTTATGGCCCATGTTGTGGTTACTACTGGGAAGACTCACAGCAGCACTCCTGACAAATGAAAAGTCACACCCTTTGGTTTCACTCTTTCTTTTCATTAACTGGGCCTATACAAATCTTTAAGGTAAAATACATATCCTCTGAAATGCCCACCTGCTGGTATTGAGTCATTTCCTCACATGCAGGCGCAACACTTTCGTGCCAGTTGGCCGTTGGGCAAAGTCTTTGCTTGTGTTCAAGTGCATCCTTTTTGGCCAGGACACAGGCGTGAGAAAGCACAGGAGATGTGGTCTGTTCTGTCCTTGAAGGAAAAATTGATGAATTGATTCATGAAATTCTCAAGGGGGCACGCACCGGCAGACATTGAAGAGAGGATGGTGAAGTCGAAAACCCATTAAACATACATTCAAAGAGACAAATCCACATGTACGCACTCAGCCACTGTAGAAGGAACCGATAATGGTCTTCTGATAATACTAATTGTTGGCTCTCTTACTGCTTCCCTAAAGGCTAAAATGTGTTGATCCACCACAAGATAGCCAGACTGAGCCCAGGGCAGGCTCAAGCAGCAAGGAGAGCTAGTTTATAATTAATACACACTCTATAAAATATGCATTATGGGGTGGATGTGGCCGAATATGGATTTCTGTTTTGATTTTCACTCAGGATAATTGAAGAACTCAGGCAAGTCACACTGAATAAGGCACAAGCTAATAGCTTTTGCTGCCGAGAGTGCAGGGCTGCTCCGTGTGCTGCTGCAGGTTAGCTTCTCTGCCAGCTGTTTCTTATTTGTCTCATGCTTGAAGATGGATTGTCAAAGCAAGTCCCCGACCATTTTGGGATTTTAATGTCTCCCTTGACATGCATCGCTGTGGGCTGAGCTCACTCTCTGTAGGTTACAGATATTTTGTGTGCTTAAGCAGCACAGTGTGCTTTAAGATAAACTGCCAAAACACGTTTCATGACATTCTGATCGTTTAAGGAGAGGAGGGAGCAGGGAGAGGGGAAATGAAAAGGCATAAAGTAGTGTTTTTACCCCTCCCTTCTTCCGTATTTATCAAACCCACTGCTGAGATGAGATGGCTGTCGAATGCGCCTCATCTCCCAGTGGGCTATTGCCGTGATCACACCAAGTCACATGTGGTTAGAAAGCATCTAACATCTCAAGCCCCAGACTACCCTGTTCACTACTACCACTACCCCACGCACGCACGCACGCACGCACGCACGCACGCACGCACGCACGCACGCACGCACGCACGCACGCACGCACGCACGCACGCACGCACGCACGCACGCACGCACGCACGCACGCACGCACAAGTTGTGTCAGACTGATTAGGAACCTCATCTTCAATCTCTGATTAGGTGTGGAGTAAATGAAGCGCCCCCCTCAGGTACGCATTTCCATAATGTCAGGTAATTAAACCCCAGTGTTTTAATAGCCCAGGAATAGGAAGACTCCCCAGGAGACTAGACAATGATGATAGACTCTGCTGAAGACTAGCATACTATTAGCTTGCCTTTAACTGGCACTGGAACTATTCTTTCCATTGTGCTGATAATAAATATACAACAACATCCTTAAAACATTACCATCATAAGAAAAGCTACACATATACGTCATACTGTTTCTCTGGTGATAAATCCTTTACTGTTTTCTTTTTTTTTTACTACATGTATCTATGTTTAGACCAAACTGTTCTTTTCATGGAAATGCATGTTTGAGTTGCGTGCGTGTTGTTGTTGCTGATAGAATCCAGAGCTAAACAAAAGCTGGTCTGCACAAGTGTCTTTTTCATCACAGAAAAACCTGGAGAGGTGCTATTGTAAACATGACAGTGGATTGTTAGTACAGCCCTGTTTGAGTTGCTGTTTCTTGTGTGTACGGTATGCTCATACTGTACACACACACCAAAAGCCCTTTGATGGAACACATTCTGCAGTGGGAGAGCTTTCTTTGTCCCTGTGCCCACTCATATGTGTGGTGCTCAGATGAGAACAATGCCAAGCCATAATGGTGCCACAAAAAGGTGCGAAAACTGAGTGAACTCCAGAAGTCCCCTACATGCACGTAATCAGGCAACACACACAAAAAAAAAAAACTGTCACTGGAGAGCGCTCCCGTATACCGCTTGGTCATTATCTGTTGCTTGGTTGCTTGTGCACCAAAACGTTCAGAAATAATAAGCTTTTCATGGGGTAGTTTTCCCCGGTGATGATAGCCAATACTGTGACTGGATCTGAAGACCTTTAAAGGCATGTTGCAGTGTATGATTCTTCCAATGCCCGCTGGATGAACTGCACTTCAAACACATAGCCTACCTACTCTCAGCAACACCCAAATTAACAGATGTACTTTAAATCCCCTCTAATCTTTCTCCTCTCATGTGCAACGGATGTCTCAAACTGACAGATTTTAATGATGCAATCTCCACGAATATAGCTGACGCTACCTTTAAACTACGGTTGATGTCGGGGATTCACATAGACAACACAGGGCTCAGTAATACCACGAGTGTTTGTAAACTAAACTGTCTTAAAGCTGACAACAGAATAACAGTCAGCGAGGCTTTACTCTGAGGATGTTCTACATCTCTATGTCGCACATAAGAACGGAGCCTCGCTCTTCTAGCACACAAATCCTGCACTGAAGAGCTACTCTCTGCTTATGTTCAACAATTTGTGTGACAAGTTCCTATGAAGAAACGACCCCTACAAAGCCATGGGGGAAATCTGCATTTTTCTGTTGAGCAGCAGTAGATTCTCAAAAATCAAGGCACTGTTAATTGCTTTTAATGAACCACATCTTTTTTACCCTGCCACACACACACACACACACACACGCTCACTTCTCTCTGTTGGAGATGTGATAAACAAGTTATTGGACGAGATTCTTGTTACCTTTGGGTGTCTGTTGTCGGAAGCAACTGTAAAGAAATTATGAATCTTGTATTGCCAGGTACAGCTTTTTTAAACGTGTGATTGCAGGTGTAACTGAGAAAGTGTGACAAAAAAACAACAAATCATAATCATTGAAGGCTTCTTTAGGCTCTTCTTGAGAGTTTATATCAACCGGTTTTCTTTTTCTGTGATCCATACTTGCTTTCTCTCTGAAGTTTACTGAGTCATTTATTTTCTCTCTTTTCAGCAAACTCCAGTCTTCTGGGAGGAGGGGGAGGTGAGTGAACACCTTTGTTTTTCTTTTCATCATCTCATTGCTTGTTCCCAAGGTAGTGAAGCAATTAAAGTTGCACTCATCCCATCTCATATGGCACATCTGGATTCTTCTGCAGGTCCATTGAATACTTAAATGTTAATTTTGTTTCAAGTGTGTTAAATATGTCCGATGTGAAGCCAACACATTACAGCGCAGTGCAGCCTTGCACTGTGCGACACTGAGAGATGGTCATTACTTTAGCGGCCTGCCGAAGAACATTATCATCAAAGCAATGGAGGAAATATGAGGCAGCCGACCGTGGTGTGGGGATAATGGGTTGGGAACTGCTCAATCCAACTGTTCTTCTTTCCTCAAATTCGACTTTTACAGTGACATGATTGAAATAATCATTCTTCACCACAGTAAAATGAGATTAGGCAAAATGTACCCAGTTAGACGTGGAATGCTATTTTTTCTTCTGAATGGGAATTTTTTGATGATATGTTGGAATAGTGTGACAATGAAATAAGGTCACTGCTTCAACTCTGTCTGTTTATCCATTTGTGTTGGGTGTCACTTTGAATCTCACCGTCCCCTGACCAGTTGCACAGGGTGATCCCAACCAGGACATTAGACATTATTACATTTCATGTAATCTATCTAACCTATATCTATAACATGTTCTCATGTCGTGTGTTTCGTGGGTCTCGATCACAATTAGTATTTTAGGAGTTAATCTTAACTTTCTTTAATGCAACTAATAAAACAAATAAGACTTACACTCATTTTTGGACTCTTGGACCAGATATTCCAAGTTTTTCCACACCTGTGTTACATTACATAACTTTACATTACATTTCATTTAGCTAACGCTTTTATCCAAAGCGACTTACAATAAGTGCATTCAACCATGAGTACAAACTCATCCGAATTAAAACATATATTATGATATTGGTGACAATCATATTTCTTACTGTACAGAAAGTTATCTGTCAAAAAGTTTCTCCATATAACAGTCCTACTACAGATATTGGTTTAATAAAAAAACGTCTCATAGGACAAAATGACGCACTTCTTTCTGTTTTATAATTATTGTGATCTGAACACCTGCCATGAAATATGAGTCATCAGATGCGAGGGATGTGGATAAAGCAACCCCAATTAGGCAGCATAGCTAGCTGCTTAGTGCACATAGCATCCATCAGAGTGTACACAGCCCATTGAGAGCTCATTCCCCTCTAATCGTGCAGCCTGGAGTGGCCCTCATCTTGTCGGAGCCACGGTTAAGATTGCAAACTTTTCAGCCGTTGTTGCGTAGCAATGTTCCCAATCTGTATCCGCGACATGGAGAGGCCCTCAGCGCACAGCCATCGAAAAATATTATGTGATTGAGATCAGAGGTCACCAACTCGCGTCTCCATAACTAAGCCAAGCCCTGCAAAGCAGGTATACTGTCCTCCTGATTCCTGTCCGTCTCTGCTGCAGTTGACTTTCAGTACTCGTTCGCCACATACAGAGAAACACAAGAGGCCATTTACTCTGCTATTATGTTTTCATTATTTTGATATGGTGGCAAATCACTTTTTCACACTTCTGAGAATCTTGGAACACGTGGCCTGGTTGATTGATCCAGGTCATTCCTCAACTATTAATAGGCGTTAGGGTGTTAGAGATTGCCCCCGCTTGAACGCAGCAGCAGCAAAATGAAGTCGATTTTGGGGCTGTCAACATTGGAACGTGAGATCTCGTGTGTCATTTAATGTCATACTTTGCAAGAAAACATTTCGGTTGATTGTGACCTGCAGCTGTGCTTATTAACTCCAGAGGAATTCTAATTGTAGCTAGTGCCATTTTTTTGAGAGCAAAGCCTCCTTTCATTCTTAATTGACTTGCAGCGATGCTATTCCTGCCAAGTTACTGGTACAAAATACAAGGTCAATTCACTAAAAAGGCTAAGACTCACTTTTTCTTGTGCTAATAATGACCAAGACAATTCTACTTCCTTATTTGTGCATTCTTTTGCAGCTTGCTGTTGTTTTTTTGGCCATGCTAAAAAAGAGAGGAGGTTATTAGAACCAGGGAGAGATTATCATTATCTATCTAGCTCGCTGAAAATGTAACTTTTCCTCTCAAAACAAAGCTCTCCGCTTTTTGTCTTTTATCTGCACAAGGCCAAGAGGGGCTTTATCTTCCAGTGTCTTTATCACTAGGCTGCTAAACCTGCAAACCTGTTCTCTCTGTTCTCACCCTGGCCCTCCCTCCACCCCTATCTGTGGTTTGGCATGTGAAGACCTCCTGCCTTGGTGGCAGTGAGGATAGATGTGAAGTGGAGATGTGCTCTCATATAGGGCATGCCTTATCTCCCAGCTGTCTTCTCGGGGCTCTGCAGAGGGGCAGCTTCACAACAGGATGATCCATCCTGTTGGCCTCACACACCTGAGCCATGTTTAGTTCACGCAGTTCTGGAGGTGGGCCTCCCGCCAGGATGTGAAAACTGGGCAAAGTCTTTTACTTTATGGAAGAAAATGTTAGTTTACCACCAACCACTCTCTTTAAAAAAGAAAAGAAAAGTGATCAATGCCTTGTTGTTCCCCTAAATATGTAGCTTCACCTATTTTTTGTATAATTAATTCAAGTGTGATGGCCACATTAAGCAGACAATAAAGTTTTTTTCTTTTTGTTTTGGGCTGAAAATGGTGGAAATAAGTGACAATACAGCCCTGCGTGAGATTAGTCCGGTACCCAAAAACATATTATTATATTCCTTGCATTAGTTAAGGATATAGAAAAAGTCTAGAGAATATCATCATGCCCCGGTGCTCCATTAAATCCTTAGAAATCACTGATGGGAATTCTGTCTGGGTTGTATGTCTTCAGTATTATGTACACAATGGGGTTAACCAAAATAGCACTGTTATCTGCGTTAGACATGTTGGTCTCTCTGGGATTCCATACATACATAGAGGGAAATAACAATGATCTCTGATAATAGCACACTAAATGAGGCCTCTGTGAATAGAGGCTAATTATGAATCGTACCAGGTTGCTTGTGTGATGTGTGTCGCAGCATGGCTGGATGCTGGCACAGTCCCAAGAGAGTAGACCTAATGTAAACATCATGTTGTCTATCTCTCGTACCCACCCCACACACACGCACACAATTTGTCGCCTTTTCACACACCAACTGACACAAGCACACTGAGCCATGTAATGATACCATGAAGCCCCGTGTAGCCAGAGAGAGGGAGCTCCATTTGCCTCTGATGTCTCCATCCAGCAGGGAAATGGTCTGATTAGCATTCCAACCAGAACTGTTGCCCATTTAGCACCAGGCTTTAACCCAAACAAATTGTTCTTCTCAGGTTTGGCCTTCTCTTTTTGCTCCAGTCAAGCAGCAGGGCAGATGCATGGTTGTTTAGTATGTCCTGACTCTGGCTAATTTGGCCACGGGCTGCTAACACTTGCTGAACTCACCAGCCTCTGTCTCTGCTTGCATAACATAGGCTGAACTGCTGTTTGCCCCCAGCTCTTCTCCCTCACAAGTTTCCTAAACTGTGATGTGAGTCATAGCAAGTACCCAACACATTGTAATGTATGATATTAATTATGCTCGCTGTGATTGTGTCTGGCCACGATGGTGCTCATATGGTTCTTTGCCCTTCTCTGCAACTGGAGATGCCATCGGATGCTGACTCGCAATGGCATCACGAAGCAATGCTAAGTGGCTCTGCTGAGAAAATTATGTGTATACAAAGGCCTGTAAATTACTAATGGAATCAACAGAAGGAGTATAATGTTCAAGCTCTGGCCGCTGGGTGAAACGTGAGAACTCCTGCTTTTACTGCATTTCTGACCGCAGAAGCAAAACATCAATATTATGGCTTCCTACAATCAGCATTGCAATTTCAGCAGGACAATACCGACAGTACTGGTTCCTCCAAAAGCGTGCTCTAGCATGCTTTTAAAAAAAAAGAAAATGTTTCCAGTTTGGGACATGTTTGGATAATCCATTATCAAGATTCCTAAGTGCTTTGGTGTGCTTATCTCTATCTGCATTCGTTATGCAAAGAGCTCTGTTTTCTTTTCCTGTCACCTCCAGGTGAACCATTATCCTCTGTCTGGGTCCTGCCCCAAGCTTGTTTATTGAGCAGATTGGAAGGGACAGGGGCATGGTGTTCTGTGCAGGGGGAGGGGTACAGGGTGAGATATAGGATGGTGTTGTGTGATGGCTTGGGTCAGATGGCCTTATGTCCCTGTCACAACCATATCAGCTCACTGGAAGCCCCAGAACACCCCTATATGATTAATCACTCAAAGATGAAATATTATTCTCATAACTCATAGATTGCACACTATGCCTGACTGATAGTCCTTAGTTCACAGATGGTAGTACCAGCCATTAGCATAACTTATGACAGAGATAAGGTATTTCCCTGTGGAGTAGCCTAAATAATGTAAAATGATAAATTGAATGCAGAGATTCCTCAGTCAGCGCGGTACCCTTGGGATTCACTTATCTCCTCATATTTAGCGGGCGGTTAGTTACACCCTGATCTAGGTCCACCTTGTATTTGTGCTGTAATGTTCCATGTGCTTTTTAAAGTGTGTTAGAGATGGCACTTCTATAAATGTGTGTCTTTCCTCCTCTTAGGTCCTGCTGTTAGGAAGTATTTCTGAGGTAAACTCACAGCATGAAGACGCTTGTATTCTCTTTCGCTGTCTGTGGGATTTAATTATTTACAGTATAATAGCTCTCATTTCTTTAAGACAGTGCTTTGCATTTATACTCTTCTTGCTTTCTTTTTCATAGCGCCATCCAAATATGGAAGTGCCCTCTTGCATTGGCATGAGCCCCTGACATTTAAATACCACCATTTTCTTTTTTTAAGTATTAGAATTGGCCTCACTTTTCATGGGCAGAGAAGTAATTTCTTAAATTGCACTGACTTATTAAAATTATTGAACAACTTTACGCTCTGCACATCCCAAGTGTGATGCACTTCTAAGTTATGCATTAACACTGTATGCTACCACTCAAGTGTTGCCTTGTCTTTATTAAATTGTAACCCAGTATACTGACTGTATAATATGCCAGAAAAACTCTGTAACTTCCATCTTTTTATTGTTTGTATCAACAAAGTTTATTCTATATTTTATTATATCTGTGTAGCAGTCTTTTGCCTTGTCGGCAGTCGGTGAGCGACATATGAATATATACAGTTATGTCAAGTACACTGACATCTCAGTGAAAAGTGATCATGATGTATGAGATGCACTGTGCCCCCATGCTTTAGGATCATTTCACTCAATTATTTCAGATATGACGTAACTTAGAGGGCTTGCCACAAAACAGATCAGGACAAGGTCATCGTGTGGACTGCAGTCTGCGGAACCCAAGTAGTAATGGAAATTGCATTTCAGTGTGATAGCTCTCTCTAATGCCATCTCTGTCTCCCCCCTGCCACCGCAGAGAACAGACCACGAAACACCCCCTCCTCCTTGTCCAATCAGCAATGATGTATGGACTAATTGATGCAGAATGATTGGACCATTCATTTGAGCCTACAACAGTGGGTTCCATATTTAGGATTAGCATTGCATTATAATGGGAAGGGAAGAGGAAATGGTCAGGGAGTAAAACGAGAGGGAAAGAGGGACAGCGTGATGAAGAGTTGTAGAAAAAAAGAAGGGAGAGACATTACGAGCAATATCTAACAGGACTGGCCAGCTGTGTAATGTTAAGCTTATGAGACATAAAGTGTTTCTAGGCATTTATGGAGAGGTGTGTGTCTGCGAATAAGAGAAGGCGAGAGCGGCATATAGCTGGCATGTGACCTGGTATCGCTCTCTTAGCCTATGAATCATTCATCTCTGTCCCCACGTATAAATCAAGCTGCCGGCTGTCGCCTGCGGCAGTCATGTCATTACCTAGTTGACGGCATCACTTGATCTCTGGCACTGCGGTGTGGGTGAGGAAAAGGGCCTTAACTTTAAACGGCACATATCAGCATATCAAACTGTACGAAGCCTTCTGTGTCTAGCTGTGGTGGAGCAAGCTTTGTTGATCTAACCTGGACCATTCAGCACAGCACAGCACTGCTCAAAGAGCCCTATCTCCTCTCACACTCTCAGCTCGCTTTAAAAGTAAACTTTGATGCTTTTAAACTGGCTTTGTATCGCTGCAATGTGGGTGGTACTTGCCAATGAACAATGTTCGGCCTCCCTCCGTGTTACCAGCGCTGAGAATTGACAAAGTGACATTTCCTGAAAACCTCTCAAGAGAGTGTATTTGTGTAATGCATAACTTTTAGAAGGAATATTAATAATATTATTATATTTGAGCTTGAGTTTCCTTATGTGCAAAACTCTTAATAATAATAATAATAATAATTTGAATGAATTTACGATTCCAAGTGTGTTTGCTTTTTTAAAATTGATTACAATTCATTTAACGGTCTTTGTTTCCAGGAGGAATGTTTTTTCTTATTCTTAGCCTTAAAGAGTAGCTACACATTTTGTAGCCTGTTTTAGCTTATAGTCGAGAGGTGTAGAGGACCCGGTTTTATCTTTGTGGTATAGAATTGCACCAGAGATTCTCAGTAGCCGCCCTTCCTATTTTCAATAGGATTTCCACACCGGCACAGAGTCCCACTGCCTTCTGCCACCGAGGGGTCATTTGAGGTGGAGGACTTCACTGCTATCGTTTATTGAAGAAAGTTTGGGGCCTTATCAGTTTGAAATGCTAGTTCCTGCCAGCTGCCGCTCTAACCCTCGGGGCAGTAGCCAAGCCTCGAGGCAGCAGAGGCTAGGGAGTCTCATTTTGAACTGAAGCAGAGTGTCGATTATCATAAAACTATTGTATAAGCAATTAAATTAAACTCATTGTTTAAAAAACATATCTACGTCTTTGCATGCATTTTCTTCTTCTTTTTGCATACATGTCTTTGCGTTTGCAAGGAAACAACACAAGCATACGATAAGCCATCTTGAATCATTTAGTTAAAAATCAATAAATGCAATATTGTTGTTGGGTCCTCCCCTCCCACATGTTGCTGCTGTAAACATATTGCTGTTGCTGGTTTTTCTTTGTGTTCGACCTCTGCAGCCTCGCTCTCGCTCTATCTCTCGCTCTCGCTCAGAGGAAACGAAGGTGGCCTTTGACTTCAGTCCCACACTGTATTGTGCCACTTCACATGCATTTGTACAACAAAGACTGCACCAGTATAAGGAGGCACCTTTTTCTGTCTCCCCTCATTGTGCATAAAGTGAGAATACCACCACAGGGTTTGAGAAGGGGGCAAGGAAGTGTCAATTTAGTTCTCTTCCACACTGCATCACACATGACCTCCCCTCCTCCCCGCACACCAAACCCTCCTCTCTGCACCCGAATTTCTGGGTCAGTTGTTGAGATTTTAGACAACTCAAAGCATTACCAACCTCAATGTCAGAGCGCATTTGTGTCCTGCTCAGGCTTTGTTGTGGCTGTTCTGGGGGTTAGATCCTGCACTCAGCCTGCCAATGTTCTTTTGCATGCATGTGTCTGTGTGTATTGCATTTTATGTGTCTGCGTGACTGGACGTTTGCATGCCTTTTTTTGTGTGTGTGTGTGTGTGTGTGTGTGTTTGTGTCTGTGTTTGAACGTGACTGCACACATTTGCATGCGTGTTGGCATGTCCGTGTGTCTGTCTGAATGTGCGTGCTTGAGTGTGCTTGTGTTTGAGTGTGATTCTTATTCTGGAATAACTGGATGCTGAGCTGTCTTGTCAGTTGACTCAGTGGTCAGTTTTGGTCTGGTTGCCCCCAGCGATGCAGGATGGATTGATGAGATCTGACAGACGGGAACAGTTCTTAGCAGGGCACTACCCCATCCCAAAGACTCTCCAATCACAGCAAGGCTACTACAAGGACATCACAAGAGGCTCAGAAAGCTTAGCCACATGCTTACGAATGATTCAGAGACGGTTGACACGCAAATATACCAATCATATGAAACCCTGTTTTTTCAAAACGCTTGCAAGAATTTCTCCAGGGAGAAATTGGAGCAAAGTATATATTAGGAAGACAGGACTCTTCCAGGTGGGACAAAAGGTGGACTGCAATTGAGAAATGCACATTCCAACATTTAACAATCATTTATTTATTTTATTTACAGCCTGAGTAAGGAGCCACAGTGAAATATGAAAGAGCTTAGCATCAAAAAGTTCATGGTTGTAGTTCAGTATCAAAACTAATATTTATGTTTGCTTTGTTTTTAAGTTGTATATAATGCCATGCCATCTACTCTCCGTATTTAACAGTGGTGAAGGTAATTGAGGACCCAGTGGAGATCAGTTAAGGAAATTAGTAGAGACTCTTATTTAAATATGCACACTGTATGCAGGACATATAGACACAAGTGTGCTACAGTTATTTTTTTGTATTAACAAGTACATGAGTTGAGCCTGTATGGATTGGGTCAGCATGGCACATGATTGTTCTCTTTTTGTGTCCAGTTGCAGTTTATGAATGTATGATACCAGAACACAATGGGAGGTACCAACACTGACTACTGACACACAATGGGTGTGTTAGCACATTTGTTTTGTTTAATCTCAGGAATTAAAAATGACTCTCCATTTTGAGAGTTAAATGTACTCTGTGCCATTCTGGTATGTTAACTATAGCTGGCTAATGGACCTTTACTTCGTGCCTGCCTCACACAGCAGAGGTCCACGTGAGGGGTTAAACAGTACAGGCTGTAATTTCAATAACCACTGCTCATCACAGAGGCCCAACACACAGAGCGCTGATTGCTCTCAGGTACCTAATGTTTACGGTGGCATTGGGTGGTTTATAGATCTGAGGCTTGAGTAAGTGACAGTTCACAGATAATAACGAGTCTTTGAAAGAGATGTGGGCATAGAGGAAGGATAATATTCACGTGAGCATCTCTAAAGAGCTGGTTTGTAGCCGATTAGTGGCCCTTTACAAAAACAAAAACAAATTTCTGTGTAGAGACTGACCTGCTGCGATGGCCTTTCGCCAACTAGTAAGAAACTGTCATCTCTCATGGGGCAGCCTAGTTAGCTGTGTCTGACAGGCCGCTCGCCTACAAGTGAGGTTTCTGCCCAGGGAGGGCCGAGCAAGCTCCAGAGGAATGCTGTCATCTTTTTGTCAGACCACAGGGAAGAGGAGGAGTTTGTCTCTCCCTCTCTTCCACCGCCTCTCACTAACTATTTATCTTTCTCTCTGTCTCAGCTGGTTCCCCTGGTGAAGATCTTCACTTTCCCACTGCCAGTGTTATCCTACTCTCAGCCTGGCTGTGCAGAATAAACAGGCGGGTGAAACGCCAAGTGTCCCCTAGGTGCTGGGCTTGTCGTTGCGTTAACCCTCACTGTTGCCTCCTGAGGGCCACAGCAGCCATCCCAGTATGCGAGTTTAGAGAGACACAGAGACAGCCAGCTGGACTGAAGTGAAAGACGTTCCATGTTTCCTTCCTTAGGGAGAGATGAGCATTTATACCGCAGGGATGATGCCCACCACTCCACCTAATCCTCTTTTCTCAGACACTTCATTATCACCCTCACACTGCCGACACAGTATGTGTGTGCAGACAGATCTCTGAGGATAGCCACAGACCCTCTTGTAAAGGTGGAGAGAGAGAGAGAGAAAAAAAAAAAGGTGAGGGAAGTGGTATGAAGAATGACGGAGGGATACGCAGAGTAAAAAGTGTTGTGGAGGTGGAGAACAGATGTCAGACGTAGTAGGTGGTAGTGAGAGGAAAACAGTTCTCATTTCCTTTGCATAAATATTCTTTTTCACCACAGAAGCAATTAGCAGGCAGAACTGCTAAGGAGTCAGGGGGAAACCGGTCCTTTCTCCATCAAACACCACACTTTACATATGAGATGTATATTTGACTAGCTTAGTTAAATAGTGAGCATGTCGCAAAGGGTAAAAAATAATGTCAAAAACATTACCCCTAAACATGCCATCTATGTGTAGGATTCTGTGTATTTGAGAGGTTAGCTTTCGGTACCCACAAACCAATTCATATTGGTGTATGCGTTCCTTTCTGTGTCGGGCATGTGCAGAGGTATGCAGAAGATTAATTTCTGAGTGGGAGAGTGCAGCAAAGCTATTTGAGCCCACTGAAACATGTTGGCTCTCTACTGTGAGAGTCACATTAGCACATGCCATACTTGATGGAGGAGCATACTTAGCAGTAATAATGGGCATTATAGGGGGTGGCATCAAGACGTTATTTTCAGAAAGCTCTAATTAAGCTTTTTGCTGTTGCTTCGGCGCAGCACTGACTGTCCAGAGTCATCGAGAATGCTTTCTAAGCCTCAGATAAACGCGCCGCTTGCCAATCAGTTTGTTCTGGGCCTCCCATTTGCAGGAAAAATAAACAAGTTCATCAAACAGTGTGAGACGGAGCTCCTCTCTACTGACTCTAGTCCTGGCCCCGATGAAACACCAATCAGCTCAGTACCATTGGGAGCCATTGTGTTTACAGTTGGTGGGTGGATGGACTGCTGCTCACTAGGGTAGATTAGACCTTTTAGACCATCTTGGACATTCCCACCACCAGCCAGCTCCACTTGTGAAATTGCAAACAGGAACCTGTTGCTTCCCCTTCACCTCCACGGCCGCTCAACACCACACTGACACATTCCCAAGCCTCGTCAGTATCGGGGGTTGCTCAAAAACAATAGATAGCTTGTATACATGTGGCAGTGTGACTATGCTGGTGGTAGAGGTACGACAAGGCACACACAGCTGATGTGTGATTGTATCTAAAGTGTGTGAAGAAATGTGACGTGAAAAAGTGAGCTTAAAGGAAATACTGCAGGATACAGTGTGAATGTGAGCCTCAGCTGACAGCCCCTGGAACGTGTCTCTCCCCCTCGGTGGGCAGCGCAGAAAACCTCACCAAGCGTGACAAACAGAATGCCAAAACATGGATTGGGCCAAATGAGCTGTGAACGCAAACAAAGTAGCACATTTGTTCCGTGGCGTTTTGGGGTGGACATGTGTCCCCTCAGCATGTTAAATACTGCACAGACTTACTGACAGACAGGCAGACGGTGAAACAGGAAGAATAATTAAGGAGAGATAAAAGAAAAGTCGGACAGACATAAGGTTAAGAGAGAAAACAACACGGTAATGATGTTGCCATCCCTAGGATGTGTATGGTAATCTTTGTAGTGCTTTGAACGGGTTTGTGTAAGTATGCTAGTTGTCTGGAGCCCACCTGAAATACTTATAGTGGAACGTTAGCTCTGCCGGTGAGAATCTGCCTTTTTTTCAGGTCTGTTTATAACTTAATTTTAACTCATGAGTGTCTAGCTTATCCATGGGTGTCTTTGTTTCTTTGTGCTCCCCGTGTTGTTCCTGGACCAGGCTGGATGCCCACACTGTCTCTGCAGTCCTGAGTCTGGCGCAGCTGTTAAATGTTTTATTTACTGAGCCTTGATGAGATAAGAGCCAAGTGTTTTCATCAGCATGCATCTCTCTCTCGCTGTATGTGTGTGCTTCTTTTAAGTGCTGATTGGTCATTTGGCATCCGTCCCCCAACACCTAAATGGACTCTTAGAGAAACTCAGGAACGTCATAAACGGCAGCAGCCGATGGCAGGGCTCGTCTGTCAGGAAAGAAAATCCTAATAATACCAGCTCAGTTGAATTGTTCCACTGGGCTATTCTACAGATGGATTTAAAAACTTTTAAGTGTGTTGCTGTTTAGCCAGGAGCTTCCCATTTTGTAGGGCTGGACTATTGTGTGTGTGTGTGTGTGTGTGTGTGTGTGTGTGTGTGTGTGTGTGTGTGTGTGTGTGTGTGTGTGTGTGTGTGTGTGTGTGTGTGTGTGTGTGTGTGTGTGTGTGTGTGTGTGTGGTGTGTGTGTATTGCATTGTTTTACTCCCTCACTTTCACCATGTGAGGAAGAGGAGGACGAGTTAAGGAATCAAAAAGGCCAAACTGCATGGAAAATGAATCTGTGCTGGGTGGCTTGTTAATTCTCCGGCGTGCCTCCTGAGGTGAATCACTCTCGATGCGGATGCTGCCTTTGATCATTCACAAAGCATGTCGCAGCAAGGTCTGCACTGGCACCCAACAGATGGTCATTAAATCATGCGTTTTATTTTACTGCCGCTTTTACATTCCTGCAAGATCCGCGTGCTTTTATTGCTGCCATTTAGGACCGCTACCATGCTTTGTGTGTGTATGTCAATAGACATGATGGAAAAACGTTGCATACTTCTATCTCAACACTCTTTCCCCTTTGCAAGCTTTCTTTCACTGAGCACACATCGGCGTAGGTGTTAAACAGGATTAGCCTGTGAAGTTTTATTGATCACTGCAGGTGCTCCAACTATGAGTATGTTAGTATGAGTTCTGACATTTTCTTTCATCTTCAGCATGGGTAGAAATGTGTTTAAGGTATACACTGAATTAAATAGTGAACAGTGTAGTGTGGTCCCCTCTGAGGAGTGCCCCAGTTTCAATTCCATCGAATCATATAGAACCTAGTTCATCATCTGGGCAATAATGGCAGATTTCTCACCTCCAGTCAACTGTGCTCCTAAAGCTTGTTAATCTTAGTGTCACTCAGCTTCATGGAGACCGAAATGCCTAATTACCTTTGCATGACTGGTTACTGAGCAGAATAGGAAATCCACCTTAATGATATATCTGGTAAGCATTTAAATCACTGACCTCCGCCGGCTACCTCAGTAAGGCAAGAAACAAATGATAAAATCTCCTCAAGTCGATTATGGTTTGGGTCTTTAGGCATGGAAGTGGAAAGCTGGAGAGTATGACGAGGACATTTATAGGAGATAATGAGAAAAAATGTTGATACACAAGGTGTAACAATTCATGTACTAACCAGCAAACTGAACCAGTGGGTTTGAGGATTTTATACACTCAATAATATATAAGCTGTTTCAAATATTTTGCATTGCTGTTTATATCCACAGTTTATATCCATCTGTTTATATTGTTCTCATCTAAAGGCAGCTATATGCGTGCCTCCCTCCTTCAACCAGTGCTGATTTGAATATGCATACATTTGCATCAAATGTAAATCTTTATTGCAGTTCAAACTGCTGCAAATTAAATGTTTTGAAGCAAACACCCACACAAACTCCTACAAGAAATCGTTTTGTTGGTATTTTGTAGCGAGCGTTGAGCTGCAACATATACCCTTTGCTGCTCCTTTCATATTAACAGGCTGGATGAGGGACAAAGGCGGTGTATTATATTGGCATGGGGGCCAAAGTTCCTGACATGGCAATTTGCTGTCTTTTCTTTTGGGTGAGTGGTGACAATAGGCTGCTGTAGGCTCAAGCCGGTCCCCGTGTACTGCAGTGTGAAAGCGGCTTGGCTTTTTGCCTTTAGGGTCAATGCTCGGATCTCAAACACCACGACTGATGAGCACTAATCTGGCCTCCTCGGCAAACACAAGCCTTTCTCTGTAACCTTCAAGCCGTGAAACACAATTTACAGAGGTGGCAGGGGTCGAAGGGACCATGGTGTCAACAAGCGTACGGGGGAAGGGTCTCAGAGTGTACACAACACAAAGTCAGAGCATTTACATGCACTACCAAATGCACTACCATATGCAAATGAGGGTGGAACAAGTTTAGCAGTAAAATGCAATTCCATACAGCCCCATTGCACCATACATTTCATAAAGGCTGTATTTATTGCAGGTCTCTTTGGAAAGATAATATTCACATATGCATTGTAAGTGGATTTTTCACCCGTGTCATAACAAATGCATACAGAATCAGAAAGAGATGGACCAAATAGTGCCACTTTAAAAGAGTAAGTTATGCTTCTAAAAACTGTGCAGATGTTCTGTAATGACATTTTTTCCCTTCTTTCTTTTTATTTACAATATATCTGTTAATTAGATTCATAGATATACCCTCCATAAACATGTTTCATTTAAATGCAACCGATTACGTGTTTGGAGAAGCACTAATTAAAGATAAAACATTTTCATGTTCCAGGTTTTACAACTGTGGCGCCAGCAGATAATCTACAACGTGTCTGCTTTGTCTTTTTCACACTCACCATTTTGGTGAGGGATTTGTGTTAACTCCTTATTTGATATTCATGGGAAGCCTGCACCTGCATATATACTCCCCTCATGCAGCTAATACTGAAGTTGATTAAAGAATTTAAATGGTCCATTTAACCCTGAACGCAGGCGAGGCCTACCTGTGTGATAGTACTATTACTTTGAAGTAATTCCTGTAGGCAGCAGATCGAATTGATCCCCTCTCAGCCATCAGGATGTTTTAGTGCTGCTATGTGTGTGCTCAAAGCCCAGTTTAATAAAGCTAGCCGGTCACGAGCCGTTAAAGCAGAGAAGAACAATAAATAAACAGTCCTGCTCTGTCCTGCTCTACTCCTTCCTCCTGCTCCCTTCTCCACCACACCTCCGTCCAACCACATGGTGGATGTGCTCCATGCAGAGAGTCCAGCATCTCGTTGTGACTCACTCACAGGCAGACACTGAACCCTCATTTCGGATAACACAGCAGGATGCTCGCCCTTTAAGGGGCTTGATTGTCTGCCTGTGAAACACAAACACAAACTATCATAATAAATGAAAAATGTTTGTATCTGAAATGACATGTTGGCATTGTTATGCATAAGAATGGTTGGTGGTAGGAATGTTTTATGAGACCGCCGTCCCAACGCAGGCCCTTGCCGAGGCAGATTGATGTTGAGGGGCCTGGCCGATGGAGATAGAGTTTATCTGCTGCAGCCTGGGATATGAAATCTAATCACATGAGTGCCAGGTGAGGAAGTGCAGCCACAGATGAGCCACTAACGCACACCATCACACATGGATTCAACAAATGGCGAGGAATTTCTCTCTGCAGGGTTGAGACAGGCGATAAGACAGCCGCAGACAAGAACGCTCTTGCTCCACAGATCTGTCTTTCAGGGAGCGCAATGAGAAATTGAATGAAGAGAAAGCGTGGGAGAGAGAAGGACTGAGGGAAGGTTAGCTATTAAAAATGTGGAAGAATTGTCTGAAATAAGAGCACCAAATAGTCCCAGCAGCCCAAAATAATGAATCTTCTTGACCTATTGTTTTGCATTGTTGCTTCTCCACTCTGTGATTGGAATTGTGACCTGATATGTTTTCCTCTCCGCGCTTGGCCCATGGTCATTGAATGGCTCCCAAAATCACAACACTTTGTAAGATAAGTGAGCGTTACGGAACACTTTTCGTTGTTGTATAATGGATTTTTATTTGACATAGTGCATCCTCCCAACACACACAAAGCCCCCTATACATATGCGTTATCCCAAGGTTCACCCACAGCTCAGCACCACTGCAGCTGGCATGAGGTTTTAGTTCTCTTCCGTCTCTCAAGTAGTCGATCTTACTCATTATTTGAATCAAACAATGGAAAAGATCAACGTTTTCCCATCATCTGCATTCTCTGCTACATTCTTATTTTAAATCCACATCTTAGCTAAGGTCATTTTGTAAGGTATAGTTCTGCATATGGCACAAACCAAGTTGCCAGAATAAAATAAACGTTGGCATTGTACATTTCTGCAAACCACAGGATACACTAAATGTCAACTTTTCTCAACCAAAAATGCTTTTCATGATTAGGTTTCATACCAGCCTTGTAATGTGCTTGCAGAAACGCTCAATGACACATGGTTTATGTTGTGAAACAATTGGTTTGGGCAACAAAACTATTTAGTTAAGGTTAGAAAAAACAACAATGAAACAACCCCAACAACATCACTTTTGTAAATACGCCTTATTAATAGTATTGGGTCAACATTTGACCCATTCACCTCCTTTCAGCCCATAGTAGACTGTCCTTACTATACTCCTTATTATAACACATACATTTTAATAATGGTTGCTTTATATACTACGTCACTTGCTCTGCGGTCACTGACCGAATGTAAAAACGTTGATATTGAACGTGTCCGTGGTTTGCAGAAACATACAATGCCAACATCTCTTTCTTGGTGACTGGGCTGAGGAGTTCATACTTTTTTGATGTCGGGTGATGGATGACTGACCAGATAAAGACTAGATATATTAATGCATGAACATGAGCTCATGCATGATCTTTTAAGGCAGGAATGTGCAGCAGCACACTGAACATGTGACAAAAACCAGGCATGTGAACCGCAACAGGCAGATACACATTCATTTTACTTTGGCTTTGGTTGTTACCTTCCAAGTTAGAGATGGAGGACTGCAGCCCTCGTTGCTGTTGTAATTCCCAACGTTGACCTGTGCAGTATGTGTAGACCGCCACATGCTTTCTCTGGTACACATGGATCTGCCAGTTGCTTCAGCTTCACCAGGAGGGCGTATTGTGTACAGAGGTTCACAACATCCCCTCAAGATCCCACCGCTCTCTGCACAGGAGCCCTGACCAACCAATGGGAGACGCAGTGCCAAGGACATGATCCCTTGCTGGCTTTCCATCCACAAGTGCTACCAACTGTGTTTGACAGACCACTGAGCCAGAGGCACCAAGCACACAGTTTTCACCCCTGATTCTCCACTCAGGAGAGTCCACTCTCAAACGTTTGTTGAAACACAACAGTGACTTTCTATTCTCTCGGGATGGTGAAAACATTATTTAGCTCAAAATGTGTAACTTGTGTGCTGTTGCTCATTTATGGTTGAACAGTTTATTTGGGGATTACTTGACACAGGACAGTATGTGTTGTAATTAATGGTCAGTAGCTCATAGCCTTCATAGTTTCAATGGAATGTATGTGTTGCTTTTAATGTACACACACATAAATGGACATACAGTTAAAGACAAGGACAACAACAAAGCTGAACAAGGTAAACAAAGATTTCACTACTATGTACGGATATAAATACATATTTCAAAAAAGTATTTCTGTATATAAAGATCAACACTGTGTGCTTATATTTACATTCGGAAATCTGTACTTCAAACTATCCTTGAACCATTCATATAATTGACAGTAATCTTTGGCATATTCTTACTGAAGATGTTGTGATGATGCAATAAGCTTTTTTTGTTCTGTGCAGCCTCGCATTAAGCATCACTATTGTATCTCCAATCGCAAAAAACAAACACATTCTCATCCATTAAATCACTATCAAATTGCCCTCCACAATTTGATCGTAACAAGGCATTGGCACATTATTCTGAATTGTAAATGTTGCTGGAGATTATAAGATTACAAATAACACAATATACCGGAACAGTTAAACATAATCTCTTGATGTATTGGAAACACATTATATGTGTTTTAAAACATCATCCTTATTGTAATATTACAACACCAATATGTACAGAGGCCATTATTGGACGTACTTCATTCAAGTGAATTTTGTACTGAGGTTACTCTTTTCTGTATAACACGTTCTTAATCTGATCCTATGAATATTATAGTAGTACTATTCATACAGAAAGGCTATTAAAATCCTGGAAAGCACTTATGGAAGTCTGAGAAACAATGAATGGCCAAGGACAGTGGTTTTAAAAATCCTCATTTTTTCCGGTTGTTGGCTGCAAAGATGTTATGAAAGAAATTCAGACTACTCAGTTTTTAGGATGCATCTCAAAGAAATTGTGTTGTAAAGTTAACCTCCAACTAAAATGGAAATTAGGGATGCTATTTTCATTTTTTATTTAATTTTATACAGATAGCCGTTAACCAATCATGAACTGATAAACGATAATCTAGCTGCAGTAACTGATGTGGCTTGCTCTGAGTTGTGGTTTTTCATGCTCTATGTGTAGTCCTCTTCACACTTCCTCCCTTTCTGTTCGGCAGAGTGTTTTAGACACAACTGTAAATCTCTAGTGCCAAAAAGGTTTAGGGCCCTTAGTCTTATGCAGTATATTTGTCAGAACATGATGATATGCTAGACTGTATATTATTACATACTGATGTAATAATCCCACTTACCCTATGTGACTGTATACAGAGTGCTCAAAGTGAGTGAGTGTTAGAGGTCGTGAGAGTTACGATGACCTCTTCACCTGGTCAGAGACGGAGCCATCAGATGTCTCCAGGAAATGGCTACTGGACACGTCTCTATCTCCTCTGCCTGTCCAGCATTCCTGTCCTTCACCAACCGGCCACACATCCTCTGGGCTGCCGCTGAACTGACGACCCCAGAGCTCGGCTGCTATGCCATCCATTTGCCAACAGGGAGATTGTTTTTCAGCCCTTGAAATTTTAGCCTGGAAGATCAATGTTGCAGCTGGCCTGAACGATCTCGGTTCAGGGCACAGAGGGACAGAAGGAGGTGAGGTCAGGGTCTTCTCCCAGGCTCCCTGTGGTGTGTTTAGGGAAAGATAGGACACTCTGGAATCACTCTTTACACTGACAGCTAGGGTTTACTCTTTAACCAGGGCCTGATAAGGCTGCTTGATATATTTAGATCCTCCCAGTTACCAACTATTAGCTATGAAGTGGATATTTTTACCAGTAATATAAAGATTGTTTTTACCGTGCTAAGGCTGTATTCCCAAACACTGTGACATTAACCCCCACCCCCCATCTCATTAACTCATCTTTGTCAGAGGAGATGAAATTGGAGAATCTCTTTTCACTAGGCCATCTTACATGGCCACCCCACACCCATCCCCCACATGAGCTCCAATACACACAAACACACACACTCCCACACATTCTTTCTGCCTTTTTTAAAACGGGAATAAAGCAGAGCGATTTCATGCTTTCAGCTCGGTAATGGCATTATTACCCTGGAAAGGACACTTCAATGTGTAGAAGGAGGTCAAGTGCTCATTTTAAAAGGGGGCTTCTGTGAAGTTGTACAAAAAAATCACAAA
Organism: Cyclopterus lumpus; assembly: GCF_009769545.1. Lineage (NCBI taxonomy): Eukaryota > Metazoa > Chordata > Actinopteri > Perciformes > Cyclopteridae > Cyclopterus > Cyclopterus lumpus. The sequence continues at coordinate 16,290,333 of NC_046980.1, read as the reverse complement.
CAACCATGTCTACCTTTCTCTCGGATTTAAGAGCCATTTAGGACGGAGACATTTCAGTTGGAATGATTGTGAGCAAAGGTTTCTTGTAAATAATGGTCATTGTTGGTTTTGTTTCAGATGCCCACTAGACTGAAACATCTAGAGCTCCCATACAATATTTCTTTTGCTCCTTTCATGCTCTCCCTTCTCTCAGTCTCACACACTCAGCGTGTAAAGGTGCTGGTGAGTTTTTGGTGAATATTATAATGGTAGCTTTGTTTGCTCAGGTGCGGGTCCTTTACAATGGGTGGATAATGGAGGAACACTTTAGCAACAGATGCTTCCTCTTCATCTCACTCCTCAGTGTGACCCTCTTAGGAAGCAAAGAGAGGGAAACGGAGCACAAGATCACTTTAACCAGCTTGGCTGTCCTCAATCCTTCTGCACTAATATTAGCGGTTTACATGGGGGAACTGTAATCTGATATTTTTGTTAATATTTTCTCAAGCAACAGAGGACCTTAAAAATTGTATAACACTGCCTGTTGCTCATGTTGCCCACACTGATTTGCATGAATCAATCACCCTTTGTTTGGCATAGTTAATGGAAGGAATCCCCTTAGCTCGATGAATGTTCAATAACAAGCATGGACATAAACAGCCATAGACCTGGGCAGCAGCAAATAGAGGCATATTTTTAGGTTGCTGTATGGCACACTTTTGCAGGAGTGTTTATTAGCTATGGGTCACCTTGAAGATAGAAGAGAGGATGGAGGGCAATCAATAGCTAAGCCAATAAGGAAGCAAGAGGCTAAGGTTAAGAGGGTAATCCGTGATGGTAAAGCAGGAAATCTATAAAATAAATGATTTTTTCCCCCCTCTCCTGCAAGGTGGAGGAAGCTATTTATCGGAACACAATTTAGCACACGAAAGTGAAGAAGAAATAGACAGAAACTATGCAATTCAACTTGAACACATTGCAATAAATGGCAATTTGCAGGAAGCAATATAAAAAGCCATTATACCATGTCTTTCTAAATCCTTCACAAAAGATTTAACTATAACAATGAATCAAATGACAATGTAATAACAATGTGACCATGTGAAAAAGGTTGTTCGTAGTGGTGAACCTATAGAGAATTATCACCTGAATCTGCAGCTCCACTCGGCCTCAGTAAGATTTATAACGAGTTCCAGATTACTGTTTAGCTGTTGGACTCGCAACTTCACCATTTTGGTTCACTCTCACTGTGTCGTTTACAGCAGGCAGATGTTTTCAGAGAAAAATAACAGTTAGCGACTAGCTTGTGAACATAGTGGCACCTTTCCTTCAGGAGTCGGTGGAGACCAAAAACCGAGCTGAAAGAGGGTTTTACATTCATCAGGTGGCCAGAGACACGACTCTGAATGACTGATCATGTTACTCCTTAACTGCTGGATGTGTGATAAAGCCGTTTGGTAACACTTGGTACAAAGCCCATGTCTATAATAAATTTTAAACATACCCGTAATGCATTAATGCTTAAAGTTGTAAGCTCTCAGAAATATTCATAATGCTAAAAAAACATTTCAAAGCATTTTACAATGATTTACTTGGTCAGTATTATATTGCGTCATAATTGCTGGTCACTCACTGACATTTCTTTTTCACAAGGATTATAGTGTATTGTGATGTATTATATCATCTTTAATTATATAATCACTGTTACAATGCAATAATGTGATTATAAGCTATTTGGTCATTGATGGCTTTATGTAAAGTTAAAAACAAAAATGATCAAATCTACGAACAGCCCTACACATCCATTTGAGGTAAACGCCTTGCTCAGAGGTAACCTGATTGTAATCGTTGACAGAGGGCCAACCATTACTTGTGAATGTCGCCATATTTTTCCAGTTAGTCGAGGAGTCTGAATTGGTGACCTCCCAGACACAATGCTGCTCCACTAACCTTGAGACTAAATGCGCTTTGAAGCCTTTACTTTACTACTTTACTAGATTTTATGAGCTCACTATTTATGCCATCAAACAAGTTTTACTGAAAATCAGCAGCACCTGTTTAGCTAAGCGATGATGTGTGTGTATAAAAAAAAGAAAGAAAGAAGTGACCTTACTTTTGGGCATTTAGGACAATTTGTTTTGTGTTTTTTTAAGTATGCATGTTGTTATACTGAGTTTTTAATTGAGCAGCTGGGATGAGGCACGGATGTTTTTTTCTGCAGCATACGTTAAGTGTCTCAGCATTTGAAGTCTGACCTGTCAGTGAAAGCAACAGAGCAATATTTTCCTCAGTAAATAATTAACACCACCATTCTCCCTTTCGCTGTGCTCGATGTATATTGATACAGGCAATTTGTTCCCTCATCTAAGCACTCAGGTTTCTTCTGTTCAAGGAACACATGACATACTCAATGCATAATGGCCCCAGCAACAGCTTGTTAGAGAAGCTACAAAATCTGTTTTTCCCTAGTTGTCTTATAAGATGAATGGTGTGCGGCAAGCAGATATTGCAGCCATCGTCACTCTACAGTCTGGAAATAACTTTTTTACTAGACTACTAGCTTTGTACTAATAGCTTTGTACTAATAGCTTTGTACTAATAGTACTGATGTGGATTGACCACTGACTAAATAATGTGTTTTCAAGTTCACAGAGACATCATGAGTCACAGCAGCTGGTTGAATCAAAACAGCAAATAATGCCATAACACGGGCACAGTAAGAAACTAGGTGGATGTTCTGGACGTCAGAAATTATTACACCCCCCAATTCTTGTCTCGCTGTCATAAAAAAAAAAAATGGCCAGGCGCATGTGTTTTCCATTTTTCTTCTAGAGAAGCATTTGGTTCTGCGGGCTGAGTGACCGGTCTGTAGCTGACTGTCAGCTTGTGTCAGTCACAGCGTCAGTGAGTGGCTGGGTGTCTTTTCGCGCTCCAGTCAGCTCTCTGCCTGGGATTGTTGCTTCCACTCCAAAAGGCCTAAGCTCTCAAACATCCCATTAGCACATGCTAAGTCAACCCGAAACTTTTTAAGGCCAGTCTGACTTTGTGCATGTCATTATTTTCTCTCTTGCTGTTTAAACCTAAAGACCTCTTATTCCCTGTAAAGGCAATTGGCTAGGTCATAGAAGATTACTGACCTAACCTTTTTTTCATTCAAATAAAACAATAGACTTAGACTTAAAGCCTGCTACGCCCACTGTTTCCTGGTCACTACATATCTATAAATGTAATTTACTGTTTGATTTATTCTAACACATTCTTAATGGTAGACTATCTACTGCATTTGCAGCATGTGTCTGTTTAAATACAAGCGCTGTGAGGTATTGAACGGGATGCCTGAGCTGTTGTGTAGACATATTCACTGTTATGTTTTAGTTACATAACTTACATAGCTCCTTTGCAATACTGTAGTGAAACATCTTTCACTGTGCATCCCTTAGGAATTTGCAACTATCAAATCATCCTCTCCATCAATTGAAACATAAAATATGTCTTTTTGGCACCTCACAACTGTATTAGTAGACATTTATACTGCGTAGGATATGCAGAATCTGAAATTGGAAAGTTGAGTGTTTTATAGTCATGCTTTAGCCATTGAACTACATGTAATGATAACTTATAACTTAAGCTTCTGATTTGATGAAAACACAGTTTGTGAGTTAACCTGCTTCGGTGATAATTCAATAAGATAATTTACTGTCTTTTCATATATCATATTTCTTAATCTGTTCATTTTGCAATAAAGTTTGTTATCAAATATGTATAAGTATTTAACTCGGTATACGAAAAGCATTACCATGCGGTCATTTTTTACAGACTATTTATTTATTGAATTACCAGAAAACTAAATATAAATTGTAATATATATCGTTATCAAAATATGGAATTACCTATATTGGGATAGAATATTTGGGCCATATTGCCCACCCCTACTGCTTAAACAATTATAAAATCCATCTCAGAGTTAGATTAATAATGTTTTTTGGAGGATTAATATGCATTATCTTTGTTAAGCAGCTTCATTCACATAAACGGAGCAGTCTGTTTGCGTGCGCCAGAACGTTTTAGTTTTCACTTTACCACTCCCGATTAACTTTTAGGCTACTAAGCTTTGTGTTTTTCAGAATACTCTTGTGTGTGAGGGAACCACCAATCTACTATGTTTCTCCAATTTTAATCTTATTGAAAAAAGAAATGCTTTCCAGATGCTATCAGCCGTTTGACACATGATTTCAAATGATGCTAAATGACCTCATGGGCTGATGTGTCCAAGGGTTAAACAGGGTTGTCCTGATCAACCTCTGACACCAGGGTCATTCATAAGGTTGTGCTCCAGGCACAGCTCCATTGATAAGGGTCATTGAAGGGGTCATCCTCTCTCCCACTTCAGTTATATCCAATTAAAGCATCAGCTGCTGAATCAGTGCCTGGTGTTCATTGGAACATTAATTGTGCTCATTGATTGGCAACTAAGTGTCTGCTGAGCGCCACACAATGACAAGGTTGTTTTCTCATCTCAACCAACAGACATTCTGTTGTCAGCTCTGATGTAAATGTTTGTAACATTGGTCTTTGAAAAAAGAGCGCCGGTGGGCGTCACCAACTGCAGAATATGAGGACGCACTCATCTTTTCTGTGTGCTTTTAGCTTACTATTAGATCCCCTCTCCTGGCTGTGATACTTTCTTCAGTGCAGGTGAGGGGTTGTCTGGCATCACTTTGGTGTGATTTCCAATCATACACTCGATTTGCAGATCATGGGGAGGCACAACCTGTTATTTTTACACTTCACCACAGCACACGTTGTCACAAAAAAGGGAAGTGTGTATTTTTGTCAGCAGTTAGCTCAATCATTTAAAAAATAAATAAAAAAGACTGATTTATGGATTTCTATGAATTAAGTTTAATGCCACTGCATTTGGAACCTAAGAGCGCCTTGGCCAACCACTCAGGTTTAAATGTTGAAATGCTCAGTAGGCATTCAACTAAAAAGACTATAACCCAAACATCTGAGCAGCAAATGTTTTACATGCTTTTACATGCAAACTATAAAACTATTTGGTTAAATAACTTAGTGGTTACAGCAGGACATTATAAAGGATGTGACTGCTGTACTCATTGTTCATGCACATGGAATTCGGCTTATTTTGCCTCACACTTCTCAAGCTTATTAAAATGCACAATTATCATGTATTTTAGAGTAGCCTATGCACCCAAGCTTTTAAATGCAACTTCACAAAGACTGTTCTGTTTCAGAACTGGGACAACACCCCCACCCGTTTGAAAATCTAATTAAACTAAACTAGTTTTTATCTGTTCTAAATGACTTCAGAGAACCCATTCATTACGCCTGCCCTCCAGTCCTGTCACAAATATACTCCAATATAACATTTATTTAATAAATAGGTTACTAAATGCTTTTTTTCCCTTTTAGTTTTTTTGTTGTCTGCTCTTGTATTTACTTTACTGCTCTAAATAACATATTTCAACCCTTTACAAGCACATGGGAAGGGGGGACTCTCACCCTTTATGTCACCATTTATATTGAACCTTTTAATCTAGCTTATTGTGAGAGCACCAATCCAATAACACATTTCACTTCAACCACCAGATATGATGAAAGTATAACCAAGTGATCAATGAAGGGATTTGCACTTTGCCTCCAATTTTTTTCCCCGCTGCACTGCAACCATAGCAACAGGACCAGGATAAATCTACTATTTAGTGAAACGACACAGGAATCATTCTCGGATTTGATCATCTGCTTTGCTCCGTTCCTCCATTTCCCCTCTGCCAAGCTTTAGCAGAGATGATCTTGCAGACAGATATAAGGAGAAGAGAAATGAATCGCTTGCTTCATACCTGGTTTTAGCAAATGCAATGTGAATGGAAATAGGAATGGCTGTCTGATGCCTGGCTCGTCTTTTGCTCTGAGATGGAGGACGAATATGCACCTTATTTCTCAGGGTGAAAACACTACAGTGGGGCTCAGTGGCAGGTTATTTAACTTTGTTGGGATGCTATGCATATTACACATACACGACCTGATTGCGATGTTCATGAAGGACTAGATTTTCCAGAGGACAAAAAGCTTAAAATAAAATGAGCCTGTATATAGTTATGTATTTTTTCTGAAGAGTTAAAATACCAACATTGTTTAATTTTGAAGAGCCAAAGCTAGACTCAAGCATTTGTTGGTAAGACGCCCCACTCCTCTGGAGCACTGCACAGTTAAATCAAGCATGTACACGTTGTATTATAATGACCCACATTATAATTCTAATTTCATAATCAGCGATGCCATCTTGGGAGAATACTTCTTTACATTGACTGCAGCAGCACAGGAACATTTGGCTACATTTAATCTTTTTTATATGTAATCACTTGTCAGAAATGGTCCTTAAAATGTCAGGAATATAATCTAGTTGACTAGCTACACCACTAACAAGTTAGTTACTGACTTCACCAAATAAGCTGAATAGCCTAATCTGTTCACTGCATGATGACAATACTGAAACAATTTATTATTTATGGAGTAAGCATCAGCTTCAAATACAGTGCACATTAACTGGGTTCATATTGCATTGCTCAAAATGTGGGTCATTCCATAATTTGTTAGCATGTTTGTTGCAAAAATTCTCATGTTACCTGGCTCAATTGTCAACATCCCAGAATTGAATAGACATACAGTATGCATGTTTTTACCCGTTTGAAGGAAAGCAGTTGTCATTAAGATGATGGTGACTACCTTCAGGAATATTGGCTGCACAGTCATGGCACCTGACAGAAAGAGAAAAAGAGATCATTTCAATACTGACTCAGTGCCCTCAGTCAGGCTGTTCTGCGTTGCTGCTGCACCGGCTACACACTGTTGATTGATTTGCATTGCAGATTGCATAGACTTGGAGAGGACCGGGCTAGCTTTCCAGGCTGTCACTGCCTTAAACCCAGCATACTTGCTGGCTAGAGGCCCAGTGTGTTACTGACATCCTTTCATTAATATAAGAGTGCCAGAACACCTGACCACCAGTCCAACATTTGCTGCCTCAAATGAAGTACATCAGTCAGAGCATCTCACTGGTAAATGGACTGCCGACCAGCCAGAGACATTTGTTGAAGTGGCTTTTTATCTCCACAGTAACCATTTTGCTGCACTTGCCAAGAGTTTTCCTCATATTAAGGATGCCATTATTATTGGCTATGACCTCAAATTACAAGCCTGCTGTTCCCACTACTACTGTATTTGTATTTACAAAGTAATATTCTTAGAAATTAAGACAGTTCTTTACTCGGTTCCATCAGTCTCTCTGGATACAAAAGCAGTAACATTAATACAAGAAGAACATAAGCCATAACAACACACTGAGTAACAGAGTTTAGGAGAGGGACATATTGTTTGTAGGTTGTTATGCACAGATATATTTTAGGCAGACATTGTTAGGTTTTATTTTGTGTGGAGTGACTGGTGGTTAGAGCTGAAGGTTCATGCACTCGTTGCACTGAGAGGGGTTAGTGATAGAAGAGGCCAACTGAGGAGGAGTGTAGAGGGCACATATGCTGTAGTCATTTGGTACTGATACTGACACATTATACAGTATATTTCACTTATTAACAGAGCCGTTCCAAACACATTGCATCTCCTGTGTTCTGATTTGAAAGTGCTGAGGACCGGGGAACTACGTAATGAGCATTCTCGTGTTTCCCACTACACACTTAATTCAAATTAATGTAATTTATATCATTTATATGACACTTTTGACTGGCAGACTTGCTCTGGAAATACTGCCCTGGTTTATTCTCTACAGGAGGTAAATTCTGGATTACAGGAAGAAACAACATCTGCCCTAGTTTTACAACAGTAAAATATATTTTTTTACTAGTATGTATAACAAGTGCCTCATTGTGTTTTTTGAGTGGAAAAAGATACAAGATGGTTGAATTACAATAGAAATGTTTGACACTTTAGTAAAGCATGTCATCTTTGTGTAGTACTTTGTCTTTTCAAATAATTTTCAGGAAAACAAAGCAGATTCTCTATCAAATCATTAAAACAGTATAGTAAACACATTATTGAGCATAATTATACTGTGCAGACTTTCACATCAGATTTATTGTCATGAAGACAACCAAATCATTCACATGTGCTCAACTGATGTTCAGGTCTGGCTGTTCTTACTGATCTTACTGCATGACTCCGTACACCGTTTATCTGTGGTAAAGTGCTCATAAAATGAGCAGTGTGGAAAACAGTTGCTTGTAATGATGATGAAGATTTTGTTATGCTAGTCATATTTTCAGCAGCATAAATGTGCCCATACTGTATATCAGGCAGTTATGCCTAACCTAATGTGTACGATAGGATAGGCTAGAAAACAAAGCAGGATTTGATCAATCTAACTGCTGCAGTGGTTTTCTTCAGATATATTGACGCTCTGTTTGGGCATATTTAATTTAAATATTTCTTTTAATATAGCGCCGCCAGCTTTAAGGCCAGTTTTGTTTCCTGACTTACCTTAGTCTTTTACTGATTACTGATCACTGTAGTTTATCTTGCTTTTTGTTAAGATTCCATGTGCTACTCCTTAATGACATTATAGGAAAATAGGATATTGCTCGCAGTAAAACCAAACAAATTCTGAGCCATTACTGTGTAGAATCAAGTTTTATTTTCTGTCTAATTTCACAGACTTAAGCGGCCAAAGTGTCTTGCTTTGGTATGCACATTGGCTTGAATGGGTTGTGATTACCAGTCAGAATAATAGTGCGACTGTGGTAGAGCAGGACCGTCCTTCAATCACAGGATCGGCGGTTCTATCCCCGGCTCCGCTAGTCCGCTATGTCAATGTGTCCTTGGGCAAGACACTTATCCCCAAATTGAATGGGTATGAATGGTTAGTTAGAGTCCTGATGGGCAGGTGGCACCTTGCATGGTAGCCTCTGCCATCAGCTTGTGAATGGGTGAATGACATGTAGTGTTTAAGCGCTATATAAGTATAAATCCATTCATCATTTACCATTTAACATAACATCATATAAGCTTAATTTCAGCATTCTGGTGCTTCAGCAAAGGGCTATTGTTGGGCTCTTGTTCACACTGACTAATTCACTTTACAGCTGACATCTTTCAAGTCAGTACCATGGTAAATTGAGTGAGACAGAGACAGCCAGTGATGTGTGTTAATGTGCAAGCAGCTCCACCTTTAATGTCCTTGCAGGCTTTTAAAGTTGATTTAAATTGGTGCCCATCTCGTAATTATTTGTTAAGAAAGTATGTTTTTTCTGATCAGGGTTTTGTTCATGTTGTAATTCAGAGGTGTGGACTCAAATTACTTTAACCCCAATGACTCAGGCTTTCATTTGAGCGTTTTGAATACTTGACACCTTTGCCCAAGCCCAAATATTACATACATGGTAGTCAACAAAAAACAAGTATGCAATGCCTTAATATTGTGAGATTTCTCAAAGATGTGTTGCCATATGATTAGTAACCTTAGTGTGAAGTTGGCCAACAGCTGATTGTGTTTGACGCACACAGCTAATTGCTTCTGCCAGCGAGTGGGGGCAGAATCTCATAGTGCAAGATAATTTGGTGTTAAATGGATATAGAAGTGAAAAAAGCAAAGACTTTTGGCCAACTTTATTACAGTACTTTCCTTCATCTTGGCCATTGTTAGGATAGGATCCATAATGTCGTGAGTACCTGACCTTTCAGTCCAAGTTGCTGAACAACAGTCTCCTTGAATAATATACTATTTCATGGGATAACTCATACTCAAGCTAGCATCCCCAGAGAGGGAGAAAAGAGCCAAACCTCTGGCCTCTGTCTGTGAGCTGAACTGGCACTTCCTGTCTGATTGGTATGTTTACTAAGCCTGTGCCAGGTCTCTCTGCCGGCCAGCGTTTTGTTTGTTTGCCCTTTTCTCATTGACTCAGTCCCCAGTTGTAATACAAAATGCAGAGCCGGTACACTGAAAATGTTTGTTGCATAGAGTTACATTAGAGACTAAACACTGGCTTGAGATTGGTAATAAAACATAACTTGTAATGTAACGTATTATATATGTGAAAGGAGAGGTTAGTGTTAATGCAAGGTGTAAAGTCAGTGCGATCTGAACATTATTCAGTCTGCTAGGTCGCTTCCAGAGGCTGTCTGGTTTGCTTCACTCTCGGATCCCTGCCAGGTGTAAATTCTTGTGCAGTGTGTTTGTCTTTTTGCAGAAAGTCTCATGCAAGAGATGCCATGACTCATTATGAAGTTTGCCATCCACTCAGCTACTGTCTACAGATGAAATCCTACACAGACTCTTGTTGTTATTGTGAGTATGTTCCCTCCAGTGGAACATGGGAGTCATTTTTTCTCTTGTTTTCAAAGCAAGTAAGTTCCTCTTCACACCTACTTGGCTGAGTTTTAGTTAGGCATGATGACCCAATGTTGGCATCAGTTCACATTGCTACAGCAGCAAAGGAAAATTAGCAGATGGTAATGCAAAGCGAGGATCATGAGTTGATCATTGGCCAAACCATGCATTGGGTACAGATTGTATTTCAATGTCAAATCTAGATCAATGAAAAAACATATTTTACCTATCAGCCATACATTAGGTAAATACGTAGACACATCTTTTTGTTGGCAGAATTCTGGCTTCTGTTTAGAAATATGGAATTATATATTTTACTGTAAAAGAAAAGACGTGTTATGTAACAACACTTCTATACACACTGAGGTATAGCCGCTCATCTGCATTTTCACTTTCTCTTTCTTCCATCCCTTGTGTGTGTCTTATTTTTGAAGTACAGTCAGCCTTGATATGAGAATTAATCTGATTTTAATAATAGCTTAATCTCTTCTTTAATGGCATTATCAATTATACCATAAATGGATTTAATATATCCTGTCTAAGTATAAGACATGAAAAATGAATCATAACCTGCTCAAGAGGCAGTAAGGAAATCATCAGATAAGCTCCAAAACAAAGAATATAGCCCGCTATTCTTCTAACATCCATCATGCTGCTCCAGCGCTTAGATGACATATATGCTGACCTGAGAGATTTAACGTCAGAATTGATAACTAATATTCTCCGAGGTGACAGTACACTCACTGTATTGTAAGTCCACATATCATCTCTGGAAGTTCAATGGCTTCCATCATAGCCTCAATAACTGATACCTGGCTCTGCCAGTTTGTGATACACTAAGTGGGGAAGTATATGATGGTACTTTTTCAGTAAAGTGGGCGATGTGTAAATGCAGCAAAAACTCATGTGTAATCCCAAAACCATAATATTTTGACACATTTATGTATTTGAACGTTTCTCCAGATTGATAGTAAGTATTTGTACTCAATGTGGGCGGAATATATATGTGTGTAAATATGTGTATATACTTTTTTTTTTTACAAAAGGTTTGGCCAGGAGAATATCTTTGTCTATCCATTGCTGTTTCTGTTCTTCCTCCTGTATGTCATAAACACAATAGGTTGCATTTGTGGGGTGTTTAAAATGAATGGGCAGTTAACCAAGCTGTGAACAAGCAGCTATGTGAATGCTGTCAATGTGGAGGCCATTATAGCGTTCCATTTGAATTGTAAAACCTCCCCAGAGCACGGTGGGTGCTGCATGGGTACGTGACTGCCCACTGGATGGCAGAGATAGGCCCCTTCAGTGAATGGTTGGATGGTAGAGTGATCAGGCATCTCCCTCGTTATTAGACTTGTCACAAAAGGTGTGAGTGACAGAAGAACCTATTACCCTCCAAGATTCTCCTCCATCCTTCAGAGATGGGCCAGCTTTTACAGTCATCACTGAGGTGGGTGGTTGGGTTGGGGGGCAGACAGAAGAAACACTTCAACGACCACATTATCATTTTCCTACCAATTAATGTTTGTTCCTCTCACATGCAGTGCTGGCTTGCCCACAGACGCAATGTTATGTTTTAATTCATAACAAAATAATAATTTGGATTAACAACATCTTTGCCACAGTTCTGAAGAAAGTCCGCTTTTGAAATAGCCGGTAAGTATGTTAAAGCCGGTCTTCCCCTGAGAAAAAAGATCTACTTAATTAAAAGGACCAGCAGGAAAGGCCTGGAATCATGACGGCATAATTATAAAAGACCCATTTCTTAATCCTTGGCTCTGCAGCAAGGAGCCTCACATGGTGGAGCCAGGCCATGGCCACCAGTTAAGCACTGAGACCACACAGGGCTTTTACAAGTAGAGGCAGTGGGAGGACGACGGGCCTTTAACTGAGGACGAGGGGAGCTGAGAGCGATCCCAAAGGTCCACTAGAGGCTTTTTTTTAGTGCAACAGAGGCTGGGGAGAAAAGCCCAGCAAGATCACTTGAGTCAAGAGGCAAATCATAGGCATGTTAATAAGTCAAGTCTATGAATAGAGTGCCAGGCGTGGATGCATTGTTTGACCCATAGGGGAACACAGCTGCCCTAGTGCAGCCGTGGCTGTTTAATCTTCAAAGCAAAGCACATATTCTCTTACATCACTTTACTTATTAGAATGTATCTAAATCATCTGTTCAGATTAAAAAATGTATCAGATTTGGTTCACCTTCACAATCAGACATTATACTGGACACATTTGCCAAACAATTAATCATGGCAGGACATTCGTGCTGAGCTTTGTGTTTGAACAGAGGTGGGCTGTTTTGTGCCGGTTCGTCTCTGTGCCGGGGCCTTTGATTTGTGTCTCACAGCTGGGCCTGGGGAAGACGCTCCAGAGGGCAGCTGCGGACGCTTAATCTCCCCTGCGCTGACACAGGCTCAATTAGTAGATAGCACACTTTGGGATTCTGCAAGAAAGTTGTCAGGCCCCCGTCAGATAAATCACTGGAGAGGATTCCACGCAGACTATTGCAAGCTTTGGCCCCTGTGGCCTGTTTCTTTTTGTTTGCTTACTTGAGTTACAGAAGGGTAATGATTTTCTAGCAGCGTGGCACACTATGTTTTGATTCCCCTGAATTATAGTTTACAGTGAGGGGAATCTCCATAATCATATACAGTATTTGTATTTTTGTACAAAAGCAATGAGTATAATTGTTGGGTGACACTTGAGAACTTTCAATTAAAGCTTTAATACAGTCAACTTTTATACTCCTGTAGTCAACATATTAATCTGTAAAAATCATAAAATCCACTGACCCTCAAATACATTTTTGTAAAGACAAATAATCATGTTGCGCCCACCAGCAGTTTCCACTGATTTTATTCATTTCTTACTCCTTTTAATCATCTTGTTTACAGTTTCACCATAATGGAAAATGAAGAACGCTCTGGTAATCTCTTTTGAAAGAAAAAGAAAAACCTTTCCTTACTTATTTATTATTGTATTGATTTTGAGGCTTAACCTTAATTCTTTCTGGCTTATTCCTTTTTCAGGCAGACATCACAGTGATGTTTATTTTGAAAAACATTAATTTGACTTCACTTTTGTGTGTCTTCAAATCCAGCTTCTTTCCCCACTGGCAGTTGAGAAAAAATGTATTTAGTAGAGCGACATAAAACAGCTAAGTAGATGTAACAAGGCACGCAGAGAACCCAGTAGTGTTAAGTGTATCTTGCATATCCTAATGTTTAACTGCCATTGATGAACACACTGCATGTCTTATTTAGCAAAATCATCTGCTGCACAATGGCACTGTAAGCAATTCTATTCATTTTAATATACATTATATCATGATGTATGTATGTGTCTTTCTTATATATAACTTTGCAGAAACAAGATTGCAAATTGCACTCTCCAAATAAGATAGCTGTGGCATTGGCTCTTATCACAGATGGGTGTATCGGCCAGACTTTGCTGTGTCTTGTTACAATAAACTCTCGTCAATTTAGAAATCCAATAAGGCAGTCAACTAACCTATTGTCCAAAGGTGCAGCGGCAGTAGATTTGGGGGAAAATTGGGCTGAAGCAGCAGCAAGAAATAAAAGGATACATTGAAGGGAAACGGGATTCAAACACAAATAAAGCAAATAAGGAAAACTAAAGTGTATAACACAAATTCTCCACTGCTTTGAAAAATGACCTCCAATGTATCAGCAATTAATAGTAACTCGCCATACGCTGGCTACCACAAACTTTTCAAACATGCACAGTTTAGCAAGAGCCTCACGAATATTACCCTGTACCAACCAATAATATAATAATAACAGAATATAGTAGTAATATTGTGTTAAATCTGATATTAAATAGTAATCTCTACGTATAACTTATTGTTATCAGTTTGTACTACATCATGCATACTAGTTTTGGATTGCTCTACCCAACATTGTGTCAGATTTCCTTATGCTAGACATTGCATACAGTGTGTATCACACACGTTTATGATGAGGGAGCAAGTCGTTGGTAGACAGCAGTGAGCAAAGCCGAGAATAAGCTTGGATATCAACGCTTCAAGCTACTCTGCACTGTAGTGCCAACAACTCAATAGCAGATAGCATTGTTATAAAACATAAATCAAAATGCTGCTTGGTTTTACGGTTGCCCAAATGTTTCTCGCTCCTAGTTTACCAGTAATGGAAATACCACAACAAATGTCTTGGACCTCAGTTCCTGATAGGAACTTTGATGTTTACAGTCCTGTAGCCTATCACTATCACACTATCATAGTCCTTAATTTGCTGCAGGAATTCAAACATCCACAGCCTCTATTTTCACAGGTAAAATAAGATTAATGATCAATAAATAAAAAACTCTGATGAACTTTTAATTCCATAACTCTCTGTGGTTTTGTGCTTCTTTGCAAATGTTAATATATTGAACAAGGCTGTCGGCTTTGCTGAAGAAGTGCCTTCCACCAGCAAACCCAAAGAACCATGTATAATAGCAACAGCTGTTCATGCATTTTAATCCAAAGTAGTGGCCTTTCATTGAATGGCTCCATCTTTCTTCATTTCTGCAATTACACACTTGCCATAGAGTTTGGCCCAAAGATCCGAGAGTCTGAAGCAGCAGCCATGCATGCTTTCTCTCCTCACTGGCCTTAAAGCTTGCTATTCAGATTGCTCAATAATTGCATACATTTGTCTCATCCTGTCTGCTGTTGTTGCTTCTTAGGGCTGTGTATGCATGGAACAAAGTGCTTCTGTTCCAGACTTTACCTCAAGCCAGTTTGTTCTTAGAAACAGCATCTTTTACCATCATGCAGCAGGCTCTCTTGGGCAAAAAGATGAACTTTGTGCAGGGAAGTAATTTATGATGAAATTGGCCAGGTTTGCTCTGGGGGTTGTGTTTTCTCACCATGTTTTCTCAACATTAGTGTGTCCCTTATTAGCCCTAACTTCTCAAAGAGGGCAATTTCTTCAGGAGGCGACATTTAATTATGTCTGGATGTGTGTGTGTGTGTGTGTGTGTGTGTGTGTGTGTGTGTGTGTGTGTGTGTGTGTGTGTGTGTGTGTGTGTGTGTGTTCTATTGATTCCAAATAGAGCAAGCCGTTATGTTCAGTGTCGGACTCTTACAGCTTCATTAACATATACTGCTAATTCACACTCCAAACATGAACGCCTCCATGTGGCAGTAGTGATAGAAGTGGTCGGTCTCCAGTAATGTTAAGTCAAAGCATGATGTATCCAATCAATAATTCACATGACCGCTGACTCTTGATGTAGTCCACCCGAGAAGTCCTCACTGGTCAGCAGCGGGATCATACTTTTATAATTAGGAAAAAGCATATTTAATGCCGATTTGCTCCTCACAAACTGCAATAGGTGGCGCGCTGGTTGATAGAAGATGCTTCCTGGTGGTTGTGGGTTACATGTTGACTACCTTTTTACAAGAGATGTACGCTCTTTTAAACCCCCGCTATGAGAGCTCTTTGATGTCAGACTCCCTTACAGGGAGGAATTAACCACATGTCATGTTGTTTTTGTTAATAATGTTTCACGTTGCACAGAAATGCTTTGATTCCTTCCAGGAACCCAAAGAACCGTTCGAAATGTGTTGAATTTCACAAACAATTTAACTCGTAGACAATTATGACATGAAAGACACAAGTGAGAAATGTTTTTGTTAATTTTTGTTTTATACATTGGGGCGTGAAGTTGCATTTGCAGGAGTGTTAATGACTAAGTTACACTATGCAAGTCAAAATAAAATGTACACACACACACATTGCACTTTGAATTGGTTTTGCTGGAAGAGAAAGATCTGAGAGTCTCTCATACCTTGCTGTCTACTGACACTTTCCTTCACTCCCTCTCTCTCCCGTGGCAGTAATAGTGCCAAAGGTAACCTAACCTGGGGGACGAGACGATAATAGCAACATTGACAGAGTACTTGTTTGTAATAAGAGACTGGAAGAGGAGTCAAAGGTGAAAAATGTGTGATATTGAAGCAGGGAGAGGAAGCTCTAAGAGAACGTTTGTATTTATCTGGGATTATTGGGACACACACACACACACACAGAAATTAAAGAAGTTTTTTAGAGAGTAGAGACGAGTAGAAAATGCAAATGGTGGATGTCCATCGGGTTCGATGCCGTTCAGTGAACGTCAGTGAGCGGCAGTGAGCGATGTTAGGACGATGCCTGATGCGTTTCCATCTGACAGGAACGTTATCTTGAAAGACATCACTTTTTATCACAGAGGTACCTTGACGATAGGCCAACGCCCTTTGGCTGGACATCTGCATGTCCACAGGTATTCACCAGTCAATACAACACGATAACAATACAGCTTAACACAGACCACCACATCATGCATGCATGTCCATTCCTCATGCTGTGAGGAAATACAAATCACAATAGCTACGGCATGCAAACTAATAAAGAGACCTTGAAACCACATAGGGCAGCTTGTCACACCTTATTTGGATAATCATTTGTTGATACTCCATGTCCTACCTTAGTATAATTTGTCGCTATATGACATCTGTGGAGTTTAAAGTGAAGTGCCAATAAATAGTCAATGTCTGGGCTCATTTTAGGGTTGAGTTTAGGAATGAAAAAACAGAGTTGCATTTATTAGTTCCACTAAGAAAAAAATGAAGCATTGTATTAGATAGCTGCAGTACAGGAGACTCCAGATCAGAAAAAGCAGTACCCACGTCATGTAAAGAATGCAGACAGTGGACTTCAGGTTGTTCAGACAGGGAATGCTGCAACAACAAGACGGAGCAGTTAAAACAACATTTAAATGTGAGGGCTGGGGCTGGCACTATTGTTCAAGGGAGTTCAACACGGTTGGGGTTTGGCACCGAGTTGTCCACAGCTGTCAGACTCCAGGTTTCCAACGACAGTGTCACATGAGCTGGGGTAACTTAACCTGGCATTCTTTTACGGCCCTGGGAACAACAGCGGGAAGAGTGTTTGCTCCTAGCATGTCTAACTTCAGCCCTGCCCCACACATCCAAGTCTAGCTTTTAACTGCAGTTGAAAGTAGTATGCATACCAGGGGATGCTGGTCCATAGAGGCAGAGGAGCAACTGTTTATCCTCTTATTTCTAGATGCAAGAGAAATAAATAAAAAAAACATTACCAATTCATCATTTCTGAAATATTGTTCTCTCTTTTTCGAGGGGAAAAATGTATGATTCAAACTCTGATTGGGCAGGCAAGAAAGTGGTGGTGGGGGGCAGAGGAGGATGGACTCCGGCTGTCCTCCCGCTTCTACAACATCTTTTTGGGTGCAATGACATCCCTTGACGGATCCGGAAGTTGTAATTCCACCATTTTGCCGCTCCGTGAAATCTGTCCTTCCTGGGGCTTGGAGCAGCCTTGTATGCCTCGGGCCTCGCTGTCAGGCTTCCAGTGACACATTAGCCAACACTCGCAAAGTTCATTACATAGACAGATCTTGTAACGATTGATCATTGTTTTGATTCATTGTTTTGATTCTAGAAGAGGAACAGTGGGAAAAGAGCAAGTTTAAGTCATTGAATCAAAGCCATGAATGTTATGTTACATCTACACATGATCTAACAAGGCTAACGGTTTCTCAACTGTTTGGCTCCGTTCAGTGACACCTAAGCAAAGGTTTCTCCTTCATTCCTTAAGATCGCTTAGTGCTCGGCTGTGTATTCAAACTATCACACTTTCAGCTGCATTACCAGATATATTAATAAGTCTCAGACTTTTCTGTTACTGACGCGACCCACAGCATGTTATAAAAGCTAAGGCTCAAAGTGCAGCCCTCTTTATTAATGCCATTTTTGAGAAAGTGCCTCGAATCTTTACTGTCGTATTTGTCAACTTGGGCTGAACTGTAACAATAATAACAACAGGGTTTGCCCTGCGTTGTAGTGGAACCTGTGATTGTCGTGTCATGTATGCTTGTTCCTGCTTACATCGCGGTGTCAGGGGAATTGTGAGTCATGCCAGCCTCAGGTATTTTATGTCACTTTAGAGAGTAACATCTGTGACTCTCTGGCTGACATTCTATCAGCCTAAATCCCCTGTTTACCTGGGTATTATAGGTAAAATGGAGATTGTTATCCCTTCCCTGGGAACTTGGTTACAGTCAAGAGTGAGCTCTGGCTCCTGTTGCATCCACAATTGCTATGATTAGGACACATAATCCAGTATCACGAGGGAGTTACCACAACGGCTTGAGCATTTTCCACCTGGCATTTAGTTCAGCCAGATCTTTGATTGGCACTTGATTAGCAACTAATCCATGTTATTATCTCCTTCTGTAAAATTAGTTGAGTAGAAAATGGTGTCGTAAATCACAGAGGTGGACTTGTGGAAGGGGCTTTGATCAGTGTACAGCTCTGGAAAAAAAGTGCTGCGAGGAGAGAGGAAATATGTTACCATGGATACTGCAAAAAAAGGTATTGTTGAGAGGGAGTTATAGTTTCAGGTATATGTTTGGTTTTGTGTGGAAACTGTAACTCCCAGTGTGAGAGAGCATTGAGAAAAGTTTTAGTTTCTATCGCCTGAGCTGTCCACAAGAGGTGTTGGAATATGGGAGATCTCAGTGGATCAGCAGGTTATGGCCACGAAGGCCCACCTCCATCTATTCCCCTCTGTTAGATTATGGACAGATATTCAGTCTTCTCCATTTCCAGCCAGGTAGAATCCAGCTGCCCCTCCCCTCATCCCTCCCGCACAGCCCGAGCTGCCTCCTCTGGCTCCAGTCCTGAACCTAACCCTCAGAGGAGCGGAAAATAATTAGGAGAGAAAATTGCAGCTGACACTATTTCTGAAAAGCAGGGTATTGTAATGAGAGCAGAGCAGGTATTCATTGTGTCTGAGGGAGCGATTGAAAGCCCTTGGTTTTCGGGCTGCCTGGGAGATGCCCCGGGAGAGTAAGCAGAGCTTTGCTGAGTCCCTTAATGCATGTGGGAACAGAGCCTTGAGAGGACGAGGCAGAGGTGTCTCCAACAATGGCGGGAGCCAAGGTTACAGCTGAGTAACTAATTCAAACCGCTCTAGACTGACACCCACTCTGACATGCACGCACACTCATCTCCTTTGTCTCTCTCAATACGGCTCTCCCTCTGTCTCTTGCCCTGCTTGTTCCCATTATGAGTTCAGAGGGATGCCGTCCAGCCACCGCGGAAAGTTATCTTCATTAGCCGTGCGGACTTGGTGGAGTGGCTGCTCCGGGAAGCTTTCTCTGAGCAACGCACTCAGAGAAAGATGAATACATGTTTTGTCCCCCATCGGTCCAGCCTGAAGCAGTGGCAGGCTGCAAGGAGAGAGAGATAGATGAGGTACTAACTGTTGTATTTTTCAACGGGGACCGAGGAAGCCCAGGAGTGGGGTGGACAGAAGCAGATGCTGCCGTCTGAATATTAAGCCTGTTAAATGAAATGTCCTCCTTCAAGAAGTCTTAACAGCAGTTAAAATATAGCACTGGGCACCACTAGTTGTGCATCACCTAACCGAGCACATTAAGGCTCCTGCTTGTCATGTGATTCAGACTGAAAGCTGGGCGATGAGAGAGAGGTCGCTTTGATCACCTTGCAATGCTGTGATGCAGGTGCATCAGCAGGATTTGTTTAGCATTTGAATATGATTATTGCGTCTAAGTATAACAAACATAATGGCGATTCAGGACTATCGAATAAGAACTTGACATATGCATGATAACAAGATACATTGAAATTACTGTGAGATTTTGCAGCAACATTTTTGTTGAATAATGTTGACATGATAATTAAATTAGCAGATAACTCCAATTAGCAGACAATATGCAACATACAGAATTGTTTAGGATTTTCTTTGTGAACGACAGGAGAGTGAGCTGACTTGTCCTCCTTTCTCAAGTGAATGTAAACGCCTGTCTTACTTAATGAGAATCTGAGGCTGCCTTGGTAATGTTGCAGGCATCCATAATGTAGAAATCTTCAGGGAATAATGCTGAAATTCCACTTAAATGAGAAAATAAAAATGATGGCCAAATCGCATGTGGGTCATATCTACACTTACGAATCCTCAGGTCTGCTATCCTAAATAATGGACATGGAAAACTGTATTCACAATCCAGTTATGATTCCCTCTCAACCCAACTGTGCAATTGAATTTGAAATTGCAAACTACATTTTGAAACCTCTCTCTGTCACTGTCCCCCCCCCCGCTAAATATAGCAAACATGCATATTACCCACTATGCATCTGTGACACTCCACCCATTCCATGAAGCTGGTAAAGCAGTAGCATCCAAGACTCTGTCAATTAGCCAGATCGGTTCAGCATCTTGTTCTCTATTTACTATGAGCAGATTTCCAGGCTTGTAGAGACTCGCTGAAACTAGATGCACAGTGGCATCAGAAAAAGAGTTTCATGCTCACTGTAGCTTATGCAACCATGAACAGGAGCCGTGAAATGGAAGCGAAAAGTATTATCTACAATCTTACTCTTCAGCTACTGAGATGAAACACAGAAGCCCGTATGCTTGTGCTGGCTGGGTTCCCAAAGTGCTCATAGGTAAGAGATCAGCCATGCCTGGTAGTGATGAGAGGAAGTGTCTGGGGAGAATGGACTCCTGAGGGAACACTGCAAGCTGGAGCAGGGCATTATTACATTTTCCTAACTTGGCTGGCCTTATATGACCATGAAGAAAATCATCGCTCTTGAACTGGCTCTTGACTGATTTCAGGTTGTACCAATGCGTTTTCCAAAAAAACAGCCATTACTATGCATTATAATAAATAAATACAAACAATTATTCCTTGTATCTATCGCTCTGTAAATATGTCATCTTTTTATTTTTTTTAATTTCTTGACCACTATAGTGCAGAACATATATATGTGTGTATATGTATGTATATATATATATATATGTTCATGTTTCATTTGCTCTGGCAGACACGTCTGGACCATTGAAATGGACTGACATTGAAATCAACATGCAGCATGATGGTCGGAGTGGAGGCCATCTTTTGTGTACCGTAGCTCTTGCAACCGTTGTAGCCGGCTAACCTTTGTTTAAACTGACTGGCGGCAAGAGGCAAACTCACTCATGCCGGCATGACATGTAACACAACAAGATTTAATGTGCATGTAGTCCCCAGTATGAAGGAGAAAGAAAGTATGAATTGACTATAACACATATCATGTTGGCTCTGTGCCTACCTCTAAACAATCCAAACCTAAATGTGTCACATTTAATGAGCAGTCCTTTGTCGTGCAGATATCCAAATGAGTCAGCAAGACCAGCCAATAACATAACTGAGAAGTCAATGTCCCAATTTTTTAACATTTCTATCCATGTTTGCATTAATTTAGTGGCCAAAATATCATAGAATAAATACAAGTTGTGTAATGCTTTCATGGAATGAAGCCGCTGCAAAATGTTTAATAATTGCTCCAACTCACAGAACACAATTGCCTTCATAATAGCCCTCATGTGAACTTTCTGTTAGTGCCGTGGGACACTTTTTTATGTTCGATATCACATTGCAGAGGGAAAACTCTATTTAGAGGATATATATAGAAGCATTAAAAACTAAACTTGAAATGCTTTTTCATGCATAGACCACATTATAACAAGTATAGGAAGCCTATTGAAAATACTGACTGGTGGTGCAGATGTGACATGAGGTGAACACATTTAGATGTGTAGTGCCGGAACAAGAAGACAAGGCCACCAAGGCGGAGGAGTTTGTCCGTGTCTATGCTTACAGTCCCAGACCTTTCAGCTCAGCCATTTAGCAATTCATGTTTGCGAGATGTTAAGAAGCAATTATGATGCAAATACGTATGGCTGATGATCATGGACAATCTTGTTTGCACAGTGAATATTATACAAATGCCAAGCCTACAGCCAGCGCTACATCTGCTCCGTGTTGTGTTAAGTAGCTTTCATTGTCACCAGAGCGATACCTCCTCATATCCACATCATTGTCACACTCGTGTTACTTTTTTGAAAAGCCATCAGGATTCGTCTCTGTCAGCTGCCTGTCCCTCAGTCCATTAAAGATGATTGATAGAGCTGGAGAATCTTCCGCCCAGCTGTTGTCGTTGACTCATCCCTGAGAAATTGAAAGGAGCTCAGAAAAGGACCATCCCTCATCAAAAGACCTTTTGTCTGTGTTGACGATAGGCAGCAAAGTACATTTTTGAAGATAGTGTATAACTAATGTTCATCCTTTTCTTCGTCCTGGCGCTGTTCGTGAATAATTATTACATTAGAGATGAAGATAGTGATTAGTCACATTTGTCTTTTATCAGGAATATGAATTCAGATTTTTCAGTATTTTTTTTTATCTGTTCCTCAGTTCTTCTTTCTATATCAGTTCAGAATATGTAAACAGTGGTTATCCTCTAGGTGATCTTAACTCTCAACAATTTAAGCTTTGATGGATAAAGCTAGAGACTCGTTCCCTCCATCGGCCAAGTCTTTAGAGAAATTTAAGAAAAGACACATCTGTTTTACCAATTGCTACTGTTCCTCCTGCTGGCTCTGTTATCCTCTAATGGCTTGTGAGGATTTCTACAGGACAACTTGAGGAGGATTTTATGATGTTTCGGTGTGATTGATAACATGCTCTTGGAGGGATGTCAGGCTTTCAGAGACGCATAATGTGGATTTCTATCTATCTGCCTCCTCGTGTAAGACGTGCCATCAATCAAGTGTATCGCGGCCTTAACCCGGTAAAATTAATACCTTAGGGGCGGGGCACCCGGGGTCTCCGTGGAACCGGGACACACACATCAACAGAATCAGAACACAGATCCAAGTCATAACAGGCTCACCATCGAGATCAGCACAGATATAAGATTCCTATCCCGGGGAAGAGAAATACAGTTAATGATCTGACTGTATATCGTTGTTGACAGTGGAGAAGGATTACAGGAACAACAGTCTCATTTCACTGTGTGTGGAGGCGTTATTAGATCCTAGCCCAGCTAATTTCATTCCTAAACTCGTCAATATTTACCAGCAACGGGGGCAGCTCGCGATAGCAGACGAAGCAGAAGTCCCTACAGAGAGCAGACACGGAGCTAACAAGATCATTTCAGAACCTAGAGATTAAGGAATCCTAAACATAACTTTCACCATCTTCTTGGTTCTGTTCCTGTAAACGTTTGTTTGTTTTGACATGATTAAGCACACAAAACGCAATTTAGCCCAGTTAGCTTGAGATCTGTTGTGTGCCTGCTTTTGTTCCTCCTCACAGGCCTAACCTCTCTTTGCATTTCTGTTTGGGTTTCAGTGGATGGCTGTATACACAAAGCAGCGGGGTCCTGTCTGTATGATGAGTGCCACTCACTAAATTGCTGTGAAACCGGCAATGCCAAGATCACCTGCGGCTATGATCTTCCTGCTAAATGTGAGTATCAGTTAATTAATATGTTTTGTGTTTTTGTGTTTGTTGTGTGCTCCGGTGCCTTGCAGAAGTATTCTCTAATCAAAGCTGCTGCCATTGAGGGCTACATCACCTGGCAGTTAGTGAACATTAAGATTTAGTGGTACACATTAGAGCAGTGAAACATTGTACAACCCAGCATTAATCTATATAGTTTTTTTAATATAAAATAGCTTAATTTATTCAAACCCAAGGCTCCTGAACCAGCTGGTGGACTGCACAGGCATTTCACTGAAGCAGAACATCACTTGTTTTCGCATAGCTGTTTGATTTTACAGAGGATTTTGCGATTCATGTGTATACATGCATCATATTTTGAATTGAGGTCATAGTTTTTTTGAAGTAGTGCACATTTAACTACACACACACAAACATGCACACACATGCACTTTTGCATACCTGCACCTAATGACTGGGGTCATTAGCGTCCATTCCAAAATGGTAGATTGGGATGCTTTTAATGTCCAAAATAAAAACATTTTAATCATAATTCATTAGTTTTGAAAACTAATTTGTATTAAATAGGAAGGCTTGATATTTGGAGGATAATTAATATGATTGGTGCTTGTTGTATTGCTGGATGGGAGTGGCATTTACTCACAAACAAAGACATTAAGGGACCTATTAGTTTCTTAATTTGATTGATTTTTCATCCCTGATTTATTTGTTAACCGATCACATAATTTTTTCTGTCATGCAATAAATGATCAGAAAAGGGATTGCACTGCACTCTTTGTTTTTTTCATTTATGTTGTAATCAAGTCTACGCAAGTTTGCGTTGCATTTGGCATGTACCTCTTAGAATTGAACTTTTGAGCTCATTGATTTTGATGATTGTCAGTATAACGTGCGCCACGACATCCAAAGTTCGTCACAAGCTTCTTCCCTTGCAAACTTGAAATGGAAAACATGATAAGATGGAAGAAATGTCACTGGGTGTAATTCGGTCGAGACCAACGTCCCAGCAGTCCTAACCTAACCCCGCAGGATTTCCATGAGACAGCCAAGAGAATACATTGAGGCCCAGATGAAATTAGGCTGTGTTAATATGGTATGTCGTAAAGATGTCAAACAAATGGAGCAGATAAACTGTGAGTCAGTCTTGTGGGCAGCCAGTTCAAGCGTCTGCAGTGCCAAAACAGGGTGCACCATGACATTTTAATAACCTGCAATGTCACCTGGGAGCAATCACACTGCCACTGGGTACTGTTAGTGTAATTATCTCTGGGCAAAACAGCTTCTCTGTGCTGATAAATCGTTATAGATTGTGTAGTTCTTTACCAGGAACAGTCAGTTGTTTTTTGAACGTGATGCTATTTCATATTAGAGCTATCTTTGCTCCCAGCCTGTATCATCTTCTTATCTCCCAACTCTGATCAGTGTCATCATCAGCGTTGTCTCTCTTGTTTCTCGTCTGCGCTTGGAAACTGACAACCGCTTGTCTTTTCTTTGTGAGCACTAAGCTCCGACAAAAGATCTCACACCCTCCCAAAGTCTCTCCACAGTTTGGATTTTGTTCTTCTTCCGTTAATTTCAATATCTGACTTATTTGTTCCACCTACACGCACATTATAACACTGCCGTAAATGCAAACAACCTATTCGGTTTATGACATCTCGAATAATGGTCTGTCCACCCGCTCACCAAAAAACAAACATGTCAACACAAGATTTTCACATTTCGGAATATCCCTTAATTAATGGATGCTACATGTAAGCGTAGCAAGAAAGGATAAAAGTCTGCATTGAAATGGCAAAGTGTAGTAGTTTAATTGAAATTTTATTTAATATAATCACCCGTTGCTGTGGCTAAAACTAAATTTATAAAACTGTTAAAATGTCCATGAAATGATTGTAATATTTGTATAATCAAATGATTAATTTCAGCCTTTTGAGATTACTCAGAGCAGATGGATCTGCTCAGCATAATTCACAGAGGTGGCTTTTGAAACGATTTAAACATAGCGTCATTTATAAGCTATTAAAAGCTACATTCTACTCATTAACAGAACATTGACAAATCAGCTCGATTGAGAACTTCATTGATATTTGTTGGTGGAGTTGGTTTTCACTTCTCATTGTCTTGTCTGTCAAACTAGTTGAATATTATTATGGTCATAGTGGGTGTTTGGCCTGTTAGCGCTTTCATAGATGGATTTTTATAGGCTGTCAGATGTCAAATGCAAAGACTTTTAAATTGTTAAAATGACACTCAATTGACAAATAGAACTTGTAGACCAATTAGGTCTTGTCCAAGAAATGTTATCTCTTAATTGCCATCCAACACAAGTGACCACACACACACTTGGATTTTACTCTGAGTACAACTATCTTCATTCATTTTTGACAAGCTTATTATAATATATTTGTTGTTCCTGCATCTCAAACATATATTGAAAGCGTGCCTCCAGACCTTCGCTTCCACATGTGGACTCAGACTCTCATTGCTGATGCATACCTGCAGACGGAGGTACGTCTACGCCTCAAAGAGTGAGAAGAGTACAGACAGATGGACCATTTATCGTCTACATCTTGGCAATGCCAAGTGTTTCCAATTTGGGCATTCTCTTCCCAGTTTTGCCTGAAAATTAGGCTACTTTTACAATTTTATATAAACACATAATCTCACAAGAGGATTGCATTCTTCTTTGGGGGCCGCTTCTCTGAAATCCAGCCCACTGCATATAATTGAAAATAAGGAAATCTAAACCCTGAATAATGCAGAACAAACTGTAAATCACTTTGCTTTTAATTACATTTTTAGGGATTTGGGCTTGGCTGCGTGCTGAACCCCCAGCAGTCATATCATGACTTTGCCAACAATGCATAGAAATAAAAATAATGAATTTACCCATTTCTGTTGATCTCACAGCATTTATGGAGTCTTAAGCGTTATTTGAAGATATCCCCCACTGTCTATTATATTTCATTCAACAAAAGATTACGCTGGTCAATTTAGTTATTTTTTTCTAAGAAATGGAGATATTGCGGTTTGAACATAATAACTCAAATAACTGGAAAAGCAATAAAATGCTTCCTTGTGTTCTGGAAAACTACTTATTGCCCGCAGAGAGAACAGCAGTTGATCTGAAATCAAAGTTGTCCTTGTTTGGAGATTTGATGTGCTGAGGCAATGGAAAATGACCAGGCTTACCCACCTCATCTATTTTTTTCTTTTCTTGCAAGACAAGAAAATTGCTCTCCATTATATCCCACTAAGCAGTTTAGACTGTGAATCCCAGTGGCAAATGAGCCTTTCCTTTAAGAGGGCCAAGCACATGTGGGACTGATTATTATGGGGGCTGGCCAAGGATTATTAATCAATGACAGTAATTACCCACCTACCATAGCGGAAATAATCCAAAAAACAGCGGTCTGTTGCATCAATATGACAGGAAAATTGTCTATTTGCCCTAATGTTAGACAAGTTACTCATTTGTTCATAGATTAATGATCAAATGAAAATATGATGTCAAGTGTAACAAGCTATGTCACATATTTATGACTCTACTACCAGAGCATGTGTTGCAACATTGTCCATAATTGCGCCGTTGTTAGTATTTCATTTTAAGTGCCTATGCCTAACATTTTAAGTTTAGATGGCCAGATTATTGCAGTGAGTGGAAATCACAGTAAATAGTAAAGGAGGCCATAGACTGGGCTGCAAAGATGAATAATAGATAAGCTTGGTCCACTTCAGCTGTCAAAATAAAAAATAAGATCATTTGAAAGTTGAAAATTAATAGAAACGGTGTGTATTGTACTCCTTTTGATAGTCAGAATGGCAACTGTTGTTGCATCTTGTCTCTTTTCCACCTGCAGTTGTTTTGGGCCACTTCAACAGCTGAAATCGTTGTAATTGTGTTCATTATTCCGTGTGCCTGTATTCTTGTCCTTTGCCTATACAGACGTCATTAAGTCACCTGTGAACATTTGCATTTTTAAAGTGTTGTGAAACGCATTAGCACTGCTGTGTGTGGTAAATAGATATTGAATAGTTCAAAAAGCCATCTTTGTAACCGTCACCTGATGCCATGATGAATGAGTTGAGAACTGTCCAGTATGCTGGCTCTGGTACTTAGTTTGTGTTTTCAGGGTATAAGAACACATTTAAGAAACAAGGAAAGTGGCCACTGAGGATGGTGATAGTATGATCGCACTGCATCCAATATTTTTCTGAAAAGCAGAAAGAAGATTCTTAAGTATCTTTTTCATAATCATCCGAAATATCAACATAGATTTGGTGGATTAGAAACGTTTGTATTGGGATGATACTAAACACAGCTCTGATTATATACACTGAATTTGTCCTTATTGTATCTTCTAATCAAAAAGCACCATTAAATACCAAATCATTTATGAAGATTAAATGCAGATTACATCTGCTGCAAACAAATGGTGGTTTAAGAACTGGTGTCAGAAGCCAAATGAGAATAAATTCATGAAAATACCCTTCTATAAATAAAATACAAGTGAACAGCAAAGCTGTGCTATGTATCTTCAATGAGCATGCTGTTTATACTGTCGTAAAACTGTATTAACTGTCTCTGTGTGTGTTTTTGTAATTTTAAAAGT
Organism: Cyclopterus lumpus; assembly: GCF_009769545.1. Classification (NCBI taxonomy): domain Eukaryota; kingdom Metazoa; phylum Chordata; class Actinopteri; order Perciformes; family Cyclopteridae; genus Cyclopterus; species Cyclopterus lumpus. The sequence goes on along the minus strand of NC_046980.1, from coordinate 16,262,016 downwards.
GTGCCACATCTGAGGGTGATCTTCAGTGACTGCGCTCCACAATAGGCTGAATCTTTTCATTGTTATGCTGGTCCACAGTTCCACACTAATAACATTTAGCATAGACCTCGCAGGTTAATCTGCACTTGCACATTTCAGCCCCACCTGTCGCAGTGGAGCGAGAAGATATTTGGAGTTCAAACTAGAGGTCTGTTTGAAAAAGTTAATGTCCCCAAGGAACTTTCCAAGAGACTACGGCTGTGTTCACTCCCCAGCTTCATCTGCAATCTTTTACGCAGTTTTGTTTTCATTCCTAGGGCTATTTTAGATTGACAGTTCAAAACATTTACTGTTTATTGTTTTGCTCCCCGTTATTCTTTGAGCTCTAAGTATATGCTTTAAATAATAAATCACATTTGGATAAAAGAAAGAAGGGCCAACATGTTGTTTATCATGTCAAAACTGTTGCCTCTTTTTTGATTTTAGTCTTTGTTAATTATATATGGAAAATAGTTTCTTCATCTTCAACCATACACTTATGCAGAAGAATCAGCTTTAATTTGACATGTATGCAACAATTTCTACAGCATCTGCTCAACGAATACTATATTCATTTGTATCTCTTACATTTGTCTAATCTCATTGAGCAGAGAAATATTTTGGTCTACTATTTAGCTAACTGGTCCCCCCAGAGAAATCGTGCTCATTGGGAGAAAGTGTTTTTCTCTCTGACTTATCAGTTAGGTTATACATTTCAGCCTCTGGAGTGTTGCCTCCATCCAGCCCTCTGCGATAGTGTGGAGACACAACCTTATCCATGCAGCATCGAGAAGCTGGCAGACCTTTGATTTCTCTCTAATCTGAAACTGGATGCTGACTGTTTTGAGCACACTCAGCCGGCTCTCTGTCTCTACAATGACCGGGTACTTCTCCAACGTGCACTCCAGCTTCAATAGAACAACACAAAGCTCTGACATTTATGTATTTGTTGCTTGCTGCTGCCACACAGACCGGCTGGCCTCTTGTAGCCAGTGAATCCATATGCTGTCACTACTATTGGATGTGCTTCCTTTAATAACATCAGGACTCTCTGCTTAACCTTGTCCACACTGCGAATCGGTAACATTGTACATTTTGCAGCAATGCAGTTCCAATGAGAGGTCCCTAAACTCAGTTTGTGTCCCCAGATAGACAGATTTATGGATTGATAGAGTTGTTCCTTTCCTGTTATTGTCCATGGTTTGTGCTCTAATAAAGGAGAAACAGATTTAGATTATATTTGTATTTTCCTTTGAAAGTACAATATATACTATGCATATTCCAAGAGACGGGATTTGTATACCATAGTTAGACAAAACACCTTTGGGAGACGCACCCCAGTTCAGTTCACCTCTTTCTTTATCTGTTGCTCCCTTTCAGGACAAAATAGGAGTCTCTGGTGTTTACTGTAACTGCACCTGTGCTAATAATACTAATTATCATTCTGTGATACATTTTTCTCCCCGATAGCGTGAGGCATCTTTCCCATGCATGCCCTATTTAATCTGGGAGACCTGTTCCCTCTCTCTGCACTCAGCAAACACAGATACATCACAGCAAAGTTCCCACTATTAGTAATGACATGGAGCCCATTCAGATTAAATTTCCCCCTGGAACATTATCATTCTGCTGAGCATGTTTATCAAAGCAGTGTCTGTCTCATCACATACAGCGGGGCTGTCAGAGGGCCACATTATTTGTTCAACTTGTTTTCTTTTTACAAGAAAGAAATTAGTGTTATTGGGGAGCAGCTTTGTCCACGATGTTTCATGGTATTGCTTCACGTTTGGACGTCATTGTGTTAATGCTCTGAATGTGTCTTTCAGATGGAGGTCTTTTACAACTTTTTGCTCTCATACTTTCAATATTCATTATTTTAGGAACTATCAGGACACCTTGTTTTTAGGTTGACAAGCATTTATTTTTAAACACGTTATCCACTGAGTTTTTAAAAGTTCCCATAATTCCAGTGGTTCGTTGACTCCTTAAAAGCTGAAATATAAAAATAACAAATAACAGCAGTGCATTGTTAAACATTGTTAGCCTTGTCTTTCACAAGGGAAACGACTAACATGGCAGACGGCTGAACAGACTGTACTTTATCTCCACATAATGGATCAACTGGACGCTGTGTGACTGTTTCAAGGTGCTTTCTTTTGGCTCATTTTGGATTCAAGGCTAGAGTGAAAGACGTCCTTTGTTGCAGCAGATACATTATTGGGGCTTAACTCAACCCTGGTGGCCATCACAGCTCCAACCAGACACAGTGCTAAGTCAACATCTTCTCCACTGCTGACTGTTAGCACTCACATCATAAATGTCACTTCATCACTTCATGCACACTCCATTTCCCGTGCACCGGGTCTACCTCTGACTTTCTCAGACAGTTTTGGTTATTTTGTCTGGTACCTCATTCACTCAGTCTGTTTGTCAGTTAGTAAGGTATTAATTGTTATTAGTTTTAAATGTAAAAGTTGTACTTTGTAAATGTGGAAGTACTGTGTTTAAAGATAATCATGCATCTTTAGTATTCAATCTGCAAATCAAATCAAACAAATAATTAAATCAAGGAGAAAGGAGCTAAATGTCTCAGATGAACTATTTCAAACCTTTGATCCATGAACGATTATGGTCAGACCTTGCTGTTACGATGAAAGTTGAAGCTGTTTGCGATTATAATCTCCAAAATGTCAAGATGAATTAATGATAGAATAAATAGAGTATGAAAAGGAAGATTGGATATCAAGGAGAGGCAGATGTTGTTTTTTTTGCATGATCTATGAGAGAAGAAGTGCCTCTGCTTCTTCAGCCTAATCAACTGGCTCTCTGGCTTCTCATTGGTTGTAATGAGTGCACTCTCAAGGAACAGAACAAACCTAATTTCACTGCTGCTCTGTAAAGGCCCAAGTAGTCCCCCATGTCCTTCTCTTTTCAGATATTTGTGTTTCCTTTGTTGGCTGGCCTGTCAGTCTTCCAGGCCTCTTGAGGACTGGAGTAATTTGGTAATTTTGCCTAAATGGTTATACTGTAATTATGTGGCATCAGCTGCCTAGCTGTCAGTGAGACGGCCAACGGTCATTCATCACTAGGAAACTAGAAGAAGGGGTTGGGGGGGGGGGGGGGCATCTTGACTGATCGGGTAAACACGAGCAGGAAGAAAGGGTGGTGGTCTCACCCCAAAAAACGTCTGAAAATAAGAGGTAAGAAGCCTTTGGAGTAATGGGGTGAAGAGTGGCGGGTTGGTTGTTTAACTGATATCGGGCGTCAGCAAAGGGACGTCGGAGCCCCAGAATGACAGTGATGCATCAGGAGGGGGCATGTTGGGTGGCAGATGAAGTGGGACCACTACAAGGTCAGGTTTGAAGTGGAATGTGGGAGCAGCTCTAATGCAGTCCTGCCTTCCCATCTGTCCATGTGTAAGCCTGGTCTAATCAAGGCTGTCGTTATAAAGGGTTCATCACCCATTGGTGGCACATTTACACACACACACACACACACACACACACACACACACACACACACACACACACACACACACACACAGTGTCATTGGAGCTTCCTTCGTTGGTCACGCCGAGGCGATTCCCATAGTGAAACACCGAACAAAGTTAGAAAAAGAACCGTCACTATTGAAGTGTTGCGGCTGCCAAAGTCTATTGCGCTTTTTAAATTTCGATTTAATGTTGTATTTTGTTCATGATACAGTAACAGGAGGCATTCTAATTAAATGTTTGGGGATCACAGAATCTTTTTAAAAATGTATGTATGTGTAACGTTACCTCAGCAGATTAAAGGGCCACAACAATTTCCCCAGATCCCACAATGCATAGTGGTGCAGCCATAGTCCAATAAGAAGTAGGGGGTACCAATATGTGTCATCTAGATAGAACATGTAGTAGAAACACACAGGGAGACAACAGGGAGAGAAACCCACCAGAAACAATAGCAGTCTTTTTATACTTTGCTTGAGTGTCTGAGTCTGAGAAACTCAGGAGGATCATTTTTTTCGAGATCATTTCTCTTGTTTTGAATTAGAATGTTAACCTTAGTCTCCCACATTGCAAAGTCTCACAGTTTTATTTTGGTCTAGACATTGAATAACATGGGTCTTTCTTCCTGCTGGCCAAGATTGCATCATCAGCTGAAGGATTTTAGGGTTTCTGAAAGGAGTCTTCCCAGAAAATGCTGAGTATTTACAAGTGCAATGCAGTTGAATATAATAATAATCCATTTAATTTATATAGTGCTTTTCAAGATACTCAAAGACACTTTACATTATACACCGTAGACACAGCTACGGGGAGCAATGCAGGGTTAAGTGTCTTGCTCAAGGACACATCGACTAGGGCAGGGATTGAACTGCCAACCCCTTGATTGAAAGACGGGCATGCTAACCACTGACCCATAGTCGCCCCAATATATGACAATTAGAGAGAAAAAATGAGGTTTCAGCAAAGTGTGGTTATAAAAACTTTTTATTTTATGTGTTCTAACATTGCCCTATAGTTTTCTTGATGTCATTATGTGTCTTTGAATCTATTTTTAGTAAATGTATATTCTAAACATAAATGAAATACCTTACTTTACTTAAACAGCTGAGCTCCCCAAAATCACCAAAACATATTCTTGGCTCTATTGTGTGTTCATCAGCCTGTGTTCATTATGTCAAATTAGAAAAATTTGACCTCAAAGAGACCTTCCATTTTTATTTGACATTTTTGCCACTATTTATAGCCCGACAGGGGCAATTCGATCTTTAAATTGATCAATAGTGAGGTCTTTCACAAACGTCATGAGTGAGGGAGCATGAAGTCGACAGTATATTCAGTAAAAGCTGATGCAGAGTGAGGCTGCATTATCTTTCTTATGAGCTGAGGAACTTTTTTCTATGGAATACTTAGACCGATCCCTCTTAACATCTAGCTGTCTTTAATCAAATGTAATTATATGCTCTATTTTAGAGACTGACTGTTGTACTACAACAACAGCGTAATGGTGTTAATGAGGGCTGCAGGCTTCCTGATACTGTGACTAAGACCAATGCAGAACACTGCCACTCACTCCCCAGGGACAATAGTGCACCGTTTATTGTGTAACACTTGCATGTCTCCAATGTTGACAGTGTTGTTGTTCTAGGAAGAAAAGCAAAGTTTTAATCTGATGGCTTTGCTTACCTCTCATCCAGGACAAGGATAAAAACTAATTAAGAATGGGGAGTAACAGACTCCTGTAGTGCCATTTTCACAGCTAATTATGCATGAATACTGGCTGCCTAAATAGTTGCTCCCTAGTCTTTGATGTTCTTTTCACTAAATTGCTATGGTTACTTCCGCTCATTAGGCTTTTAAGATTGTAAGCTTTGACAGGTTTTGTCTTCTCTTTTTTCTCCTCACTTCCCAGAATCCCTCTGCAGAGGGGATGGATACATTGGTAGCCAGTTAGTTAAGTAGATTCTGCATTCTTAAATACTGTCATGTGACCTGTGTGTATATCCCAGGTTGTCATTCTTGGGTTTAATGCTGTGGATTTAGGCCTGCGCTGAGGCCCTTAACCATTAACCTTCCCATAAAAGTGCATATGGCTCCCTATAAACCCTAATGGGAAATAGGACCAATACACAGGAGCCTATTTGTGCTTTCAGGGGCACCGCTTTTGAGAAACACGGAAATGAGTCTCAATAAAAAGGCGAATAAACTTCTTTTTGATAACATTATGGGTTGGGGTGGGGGTGGTTCCCAGATTTGAATGCACCTTGGTTTAAGTGCTGTCTCGATCAATATGTTTTCAGGAAATTAAAGTTTGTATACTTGTGTGTAGACTTTATGGCTCGTGGCTGTTTGAATTTCTAACGTTTAATTAATTCCTTTTGTTGTTCGCACCACACTGAATAAAACCATCATTGACATCTGTGTAGCTTTATGTCTTGAAGCAGTTTGGTTTTGAGTTGGGTTAATTAAGTAATTGCCCTCTATGATAATTTGATGCACCTTTACAACAAAACACCACATGGGCAAACTAATCAGTCATGATGAGGAGGTTTTACTGTAGACTCATCATACTTTATTGTTACTATTTAAAATAAAGTTGATTTTATATCCAGTAATATTAAATTATCTTCAGAAAGAAGTAGTCTGTTCAATCGCACTCAAGGGAAAATGGAGAATATAGTTTCAAAATTGCTTCCATGCCTGCAGCAATTAAACATGTAATTGTTTCTATATGTAATCACATATATCATATATTTATTTAGCAAGTACTTTAAACTGACTATGGGTGGCAGTAAACAATGACATGTTGGCTCATATGTTTTGATGACATTTGGCTGCCTCTGTTTCCCGGGTTGTTTTGAAGGCATTGCAAGGTGAGAAACGTCTCTGCGGCAAGTAGTTTTATGATGATCACCTTGAGTCGTAGCTCTGGCCAGGAGACCAGTGAGTGTAATGGATCTGCTGGGAGCCTTCAGTATGGATTTATAAAAGTGCAGGGCTGGAGTGGAGGATCAGTCACCTGCCTCTGTTTTCCGCAGACCAAGAGACACCAATGAATAATGTCAGAGAGCTATCCAAGGCGACAAGGTTTTTCGACAAACTGCACTTCCAGGAACTTTTACAAGTCCTAACCATAGAATATTGAATTGGAAACAAGCCGCTTCTGCAACATTGCCCGAGATTTGATCTCACTTTGAAAGTTTGCGATTTCCCTTTCAGAATAATTAGGTACACATACACACACAATTCCGCATGTTATGCAGCACGTGGCAGTGCACTGTAGGGGACCAGGACGTGTCGGTAAAGGTCCCTTCCATGTGCGCGGTGCTTAGGTTGGCAGGGCAGGCAGGGAAGCGTCCGGATCAAGTTTCCCCCTCCTGCTGTCTAATTATTGACCCATCTGGTATTGTCTTTTCAATTGTTTCAATTATGATGGTACTGGTGTTGCTCAGCACCCTGGCGTCAAGACATGCATAATTCATGTGCAACACCCTGGACTCCACTCAGGGCTGTGGGTTTGAGCTGAATGTCAATACTGCCTCATGCCCCCAGTGTAGCAGAGGGTTGTCTGTATTGACAGCAAGGTAGATAAGGAGAGCAAAAGCAAGTGCTGCCAAAGACAGTGGATAGTGATGCTATCATGGAGTGTGTGTGTGTGTGTGTCTGTGTTTGTATGTGTGTGTGTGTGTGTCATCGCAGCCTGTGTTTGCTGCCGCCTGATATGTGACCTCATTATTGTCACCCCTGGACCTTCGAATCAATAGTGTTCAATTACTCATGAACCGCGACACAGCACTGTATACCAGGAAATCAAAGCCAACCGAGGGTTAACTCAGGGATTTGCCTTCACTGCCCAAACAGCTGATTCCATCAGAAGCCAAAGGAAAGGTAATAATCAATCAAGAGTAAAAAAAAGTTCAGCGAGTGTGACTGTTCATTAAGAGGTGTGAAGATGAAAGGGAGAAAGGGGTCACAATGTGGCACCCTGCTTTAATGGGGGTGCCTCTTGGAAGGCTGAACATGACATCTGCAAAATGTGTCATTACGAGATGCTACTGGCAATTGTTTACCCACAGACTGGTGCTCAGCAGCATGATTAAAACGCTCATATTGTTCACAGTAGCAGGCTTATCCACCACTGTTTTCTGCTCTGACACCAGCATTTTGTCATGAGACGTGGGAAGAATACATGTTTTTGCAGCCATGTGCAACAACAACATCTGCATTGCTTTTAAAACATTTAGAATTCAAAAGTTACATATTTTTTCCACAGATATATTGGAGTTTATTTTTTACATATCCATTTTTCATTTCCGTCAGTGTGGTCGTGAAGGACTCATTGATTCAGTACATGTGACTGAGTATTCATACAGTGACCTCTCAACAACAACTCACCTTCAATTGCAGAGGTGCTCTCATTCACACTGGCCTACTGGCCTTCAGCTCTGTCTCTGGTCGCCGTGCAGTCACACTTCATGTGTGCAGAATAAGCTGTTCAAGCAGAGATTTCACTCTGCCAAATGCATCTCAGAAGACCTCAGCCTGCGACAGCTAAATGATGCCTCTGCCTTTCGGTGAAAACTCCACTCTGGGAATATTAACACAACGCACCTTATTCAAGGACACTTGTTTCAGTGAAAAATAAAATGTTCTAGTGTGCTGATGTCAACTGAAATCAGTATCAGTGATGATGGAAATGAAGAATGCAAATGAACGTATTTCAGCTTAACGAAAGATGCAACAACTGTTGTGAGTTTTTAGCCTGTTTTTATTTTCTCCAACAGCAAATCTTAGTTGACACCAATCATATCATTAATAAGGCTGAGGAATTGCATCAATGCAATGTGTTAATTATTTGTTTTATCATCGGTTGTTTCGCTCCCCATATAGGGACTATGTCACCCTGAAATAAACCTCTCTTGCCGCTCTAACTGCCAAGCTGTTCGCTCGGTTAGGCAACACAGCTTCTGAAAGGAAGTACTGCCTGAGAGGCTCAACTCAGGGCAACCTTTGCTTATTTAGTGTACTGTCCAAGAAACGCTTGAGTTTGATAAGTGAGAGGACTCAGACTGCAACAGTGATATGATGGTTTTGACAGGTAATATTTGACAGGTAAGCTAAAACATTGTAAAGAAAGGAATAACAGTGTGGCCATCCTAGATTTGTGTTCATCTTCACAAGTTAGACTCAAAAAGCTTAAAAATGTTCCACATTTCACTCACAAGTTAAACATCTTTGACTCTTAACATCCTTTTCTCTTCTTATGACATTGACATCCTTGACATCTGTGTGATATTAGGATCAGAGCTTTGTATTTTGATTTGTACCCACAGACTGACGTGACCTTATGAGCTTATAGGTGTGGATTTTTTTCCAAATTAGACTGACTGTCAGTCTGTTTATTCTCTGTCTCAAAAGGTTTGTGCCGATTGAATTTGAGGCTCATATTGTATGAAGGGAGGCAATTTATTTATTTTATCTTTCCTGAAAGTTTCTCTCTGATATTCAAAATGTCTCACCATGTTTTTCCATGGATATGTGAAAGACACATACTTTTGTCAGTGTGACATTTACTGTGTGTACATGGAACAAAAGGACGGAACAGTGATGGTGGCTTGTGAGTACATCTACCGGTGTAGACTCTAATAAGCTTTCCTCAGTAGTTACTCATGACAGCAAGGCTCAGACACGCCACAGGAAGGCTGGACTAGTTAAAATATGGAGACAAGACAACCATTCCTCAAACCATTGTGCTCACTCCTGTGGAAACATTATTTTTTTCGGTTGATGAAGGACACAAAGCCAGGCTGTTGTCACCCTCTCCTGGCATGGCGACACACGCACAGCTGCACAGCCCACCCCTCTGTTCATCCGCCTCCTGCTCCAGTGCCATCGATCGGAATCTGTCACACTCTCTCCCCTGGCACAGCGCTTCCCTTCCTAGGTAGAGTCGCAGAGCGGCAGGGGGGCCAGGGGAATGGAGGTTGCAGTGGGTTGTTGAGGTGGGAAGGGTAGTGCGGCGGTGGTGGTGGGGGTTTGAGTGGTGAGCAGCTGCTTTCCTATGGATCACTTCATTAATATCCCAGGGCAGAAATTTGAGGGGCCGCTGCAGTCTAATTAGCCCTGTCTGACCCTCGCATCTCAAAGAAGTCTCTCCTTTCCAGTTCCTGCAGAAGAAACCCAAAGCCAAGTAACTCCCCCCTCCCTCCCTCCCCACTGCCTACCCAACACACTCTCACCGTCACTGTCAGTTTTTTAAGGTGCAGCAACATAAAAATCTATCCAACCACTACCTGCTGCATTCCAACCTCCTCAAAGTTACATATTTCCTGAAGCCTCTTGTTTCACCATGAAGCATCCAAAACTCTCATCGTGCTGTTAAACCGTCCCATGTCGTCGCATACCTGTCTTCGGCCATCACTGTGTGTGTGTGTATCGCAGTAAGCAGTGTCTGACTCCCATGGGGCAGCAGGGACAGTGTAGCACAATGGGAGCAGTGTGTGCGTTTGGTGCCAGGAGACGAGGAGCCATCCCTCATTAGTATCATCTGCTTTCCCAGATGGCAGGGTCAGTGTGAGAGGGGGAGCTTGATGAAAGGACTCGTCCTGCAGGGTGACACTCATTCTGATTCTGCCACGCAACACTCTTTTTACGCCTCCCGAAGCCAAGTTCCCAGCTCTCACAGGTGATACCCGGGCTTTAGTGGGATTCACAGACAGAGAAAGAGAGCCTCATGTTCTCAATCCCGCTGTACCGCCGTGTGTACCCATGCTGCAACCTGATGAGTTTATCAGAGATACAGAGAAGTGAAAAGTCAACTCAGGAAAGGCGACCCTTCAAGTTGTTACTTGAAACCCGAACAAAAATAACCTGGAATAAATGGATGCAATTATGTTGACGCCTGCTATTTTTAAACACAACTTTACTTCTCAATAATATTTCTTTCCAAGGTACTTTCATGCTTCTTCAGTGGCTCTTTAGAGTGTAGCTTGGGTCCAACAAAAAGCCAGGAAGCCTTGTGTCATGGCTCGACACTGTGAACGAAGGCATAAGCTTTCTCTGCCGTGGCCTGCGAGGCAGCGGCAGCTTCTGCAAGACAGAAAGGATAATGAGTGCTTTCACATTTCACCTTAAAAACTCATCTATCGTCTCGTATACCAATTAAAAGCATGTTTTATTAAATCTGCCATTATCAAATCTGACCTTCCAATTATTTTTTCGAATTTTGCTGCTGATTCTGACGCCCAGGTGTGCCTTGGAGGACGCACAAGGAATCACTAATGGTTCCCCACGCTCCAAAGACCTGTTACACTGCAACCATACTGCTACTATCTCTCCTCTTGTAATCTTTACTTCTCACTATTGTCAATTGGAGAAAAGAAAGGAAACGCATACGATACATATCTTTTTACACACTTCCTTAAACATGTTGGATTGAATTTTATTTATTTTTGAGGATCTGGAAAAGGTGCACTCCAGATGAAATGCAGAGCACTCATTTCAGTTGTGGTACCTTTTTAAATGGCTTCATTTTGTGCAAGATGAAGGACTAGTGGTGAGTTTAGAATGCACAGTGAAATGTAGATAAAGAGAACAGGTTGTTTGTTTAAGATCCATGTTTTTTTTGCCTTTCATGCATGTCTTGTGTTTGGAGTCATGTTGGTGTGCTTACCTGATGGTGACGGTTGTTGAACAGCTGCAGCAGGGTCACAAATCCTCCTATCTGTCATTGGATACTCCTTCTCAACTCCCATAGCTCACCACAAAAAAAAGAATGAAAAAACCCACACGTCGGCGGTGATGGAGAGTAGGCATTGAGGGAGATGAAACAGTAAAACATGGTCAAATACTCGTATTATAATATTCATTTTGATTTAATACCACACTGATCGTGGCAGGATGTCATGCTGAGGATTTGATGCAACCTTTTCATCTCTAATTAACACTTCTGCCAATCTTATTACATCCCCAGTTATTTATTTATTTATTCTAGAATTTGACAAACAGAATATGCATAAGCATTAGTTTCAGAATCATCCAAATGTCCAGAGGCTTTGAACTGTAAATAGTGAAACCGCGGATATAAACGAGAAATGATGATTCAATGCTGTCCTGAAATGAGATCAAATTGAAATGAATGACATTCAACTGAATACAGAAAAGCCCTTGAAACAAAGCTGTGACAATTCTATATGAAATTACTTCAAGCATAATGAGCAGGTTGCTATTCAAAAGCTGCAATTAAAAGCTACGACAAAGCCTTTTACAAAGCTAAACTAACCATCCCCCGTTTCATTCAGATTGAGACACAGGACTTCTTAAAGTTTTCTCACCCTACTCCGTGAAATAAAACGGTAAATTTGAATTTAGGTGAACATTTGACCCCCGGCTGTGTTTTTAATGCTCACGGATGATCTCAAGTCCCGCTACAAGAGAGGACATTGTTTAATTCATCATCCCTGGAACATTGTTACTGTCAGACTGCAAGTAATGACTCTATTAGCATTTTCAGCAGAGCTACGAGTACAACCTGGGACCAAATGCATAAAACTGAGATTCCACAAAATGATAAATAGTAATTATTATGTCTACAAAACAGCATGGAAGCAATCATTACAAACAACAACAAAAAGGTCAACATTGGGATTGAAATAAATTTGATAAACGTATGAGCAGGTTGGTTAAAGTTACATATGAACATAGTTAAGTATCACTATCACTGTTACCTAGGATTGCTGAAATAGCCATTCATATCATAATTGTAAAACAAACCACAGAGATCTAAGCATCATTTTAAGGTTCAAATCCATCCCCATTTTCGGCTGTTTATGGTTCAGTGAATACAGATTATGTACCATAGATATATTAAATATATTTGTTGTTGTTGTTATTATTAACAACTTCGGCATTCTTCATTCTGTATTTACAGCCTATAAAAAAAAAGGTTGGTTGGTGGTTTGATCCCGGGCTCCCCCTGTCTGCATGTCCAAGTGTCCTTGAGCAAGACACTGGACCATAAGTTGCATGTGAGCCATCTGCATGTGAGCCGTCTGCATGTGAGCGATCTGAATGTGAGCCATCTGCATGTGAGCCGTCTGCATGTGAGCCGTCTGCATGTGAGCCGTCTGCATGTGAGCCGTCTGCATGTGAGCCGTCTGCATGTGAGCCGTCTGCATGTGAGCCACTGCATGTGAGCCATCTGCATGTGAGCCATCTGCATGTGAGCCACTGCATGTGAGCCGTCTGCATGTGAGCCGTCTGCATGTGAGCCATCTGCATGTGAGCCACTGCATGTGAGCCATCTGCATGTGAGCCATCTGCATGCGAGCCATCTGCATGCGAGCCATCTGCATGTGAGCCATCTGCATGCGAGCCATCTCTGGTAGGAAACCACCAGACAAGATGTGTTAGGATGACAAAATAATCATCCTTCATGGAAAGAGGCTTACAATTCATTTTTGCATTTGACAAAACCCCATTGCATTATTTTTGATTAACACTTGTAATATTTAAAGCTGAGCAGCTATATAATCCTGATACATATGCAACAGGATTCCAATTCAGTGGAGTACATTATGAAACAGATTGTCCCTTAGCAACCAGACACTGTTTGATGATGTCTGGACTCTGACTAGCAATGTCAGTTCAGTGAATCTACCTCATTCAGATGGATCATACCATCTTTTTGACTGCGAGAGGAAGTAACTCATAGCTAGAGAGTAGCTGTGCACACTTCACATACTTAATCTTACAGTGGTGGTGTGTATTTAAGGTCAAGATTGCTCATTTCCGTGGACCTCAGGATAAAATGAATATAACTAAGGATGTGGTCATGTTTGAGTTGTAGTTCTATGGCGACTCGGCGATGCATTATGAGGCTCCTGGTGTTACACGAAAAAAGCAATTGAAACCACAAAGATGGGTAATTCTTTGCAGGGTAGGCATGGTTAAAAAAAAACATTGCAAATAAAAAGGTCACAATGTGCTGTATGAAGCATACCAGTTTTTTTGTTTTATTTATTTACTGTTTTATTATTTCCAAAGTATGATGCTAAGATAGTGCCTGTTGACAATATGTCATAATTTTTTCATCAAGCAAGAGTCGCTTCATTCACGTTATTAATGAGAGCTCCATATCTAGATGGCTTATTTGAAAGATAGATAACAAAACAGCAAAATAATACTCAGCATGGATTTTTACAACAGACCTGTGATATCATCCAAGTGGATATTTTGTGCCTTTGAACTGACATGCGGTCACCGAGGACGCACCGCTCCAAGGTGAAATACCCCAGGTGGCTCTCAGCTTGTCATGTAGTTAGCAGAGACAGTATTATCCCCTTTAGGAAAGCGAGTGGATGGAGATCAACATCATTGCTGGTCAAAGCACTTCTCAGGAACTTATATTTCATTTCCGCCCCGTTTTATTGTGTTATCGATGGAATTATATGAAAGCAATATCTTTCTCCGACTCCTTGTGCGGTCTTTGTGAAAGATGAGATTCTGGCATTAAACCCACCTGTTTTGCCTCAAGTCGACGGGTGTGCGGGTTGGGTGTGTGTTTCCCTCCGTGCACACACATGAATTCGTATGGATTTGTATTTGTGTTAATAGACATTAGAGCGGGCATGAGTGTGAAATTGACCTCTGCCACATGGAGCTCAGCGTGGATTATTTGCCCCCAGAGAGATGGAGTGGCCACCCACATGTCAACCAACGTCAGCGCGTGGAGACAATCGGAAGCTGCTAAAATTGCATCAAAAAGAGCAGGACTGGAGAGTTTGAGGTGCAAATAATAATTAATTTGCCCTTTCACTCCCACGGCATATGCTTATTTATAGAGAAAACCAGAAGCAGAAATGCCCTCATGCAAACTAGCTGTTTGTTCCTCACCACACATGCAAGAGAAACAGATGCTTGTTGGCCCTGCCCTGTTTGCCTTTGTTTTCTCACCGTGTTGTTGCACCGGCTCAAGGTAGACCGGCTTTGTCTGTCGCAGACAAAACTGACATCAAATAGATTTCTTTCATGTATTAGCAGACAGCCTCAATCTGGATGGACAGATGGTGGACGTTTGAAGCACTTTCTAAGTGGAATTAAAGGAATACTGTCTTGTCTGCGACTCCTCCTCTCAACGCAAAAGGTCTTCAGTTTAGAGGCCTTTGAGCTCATCAGAAGGATCAATGCACTGCAGTCAAATATCCCTGTTGTTGCTCATCATTTGTGTTGACGTGTACTGCTATCTACGTGTTCTCCGTCTCTCTTTTACATAATACTAGTAGCTGTTTAGATGTCAGTGTGACGCTGTGAAAGCACTGCTGGCATGTGTGAATGAATGTGAGATGTGTGCAGTGAAATCAGTGTGTTCAGTCACAGGAGAGCAGTGGAGGCGTGTCTCCGTGTATTCTGTGTTGATTGCATGTGGTATTTATCAACTCTTAATGAGACGGTGTTGACCTTTCATTAATCCCTGAAATTGAACGTTTTACCTCAAGTGTTTAGAGGGGGCCTGAACCAAATCACTGTAGTTCTGAAATTAATTTAAAGGGAAGCTGCTGTTATAGAATAACAATACACAACCTCACAACTTTGTTTCATGGGGCAGAGCTTTCCCAAAAGTTCTAATGAGGGGTTCAATAATTAATTGTGTGTAATGTGCCTGAAGCAGAGTAATATTCTCATTTAGAGAATATTCCTGTTCACTTTATAGTTATTTGTGGCATACGTGTGTGTGTGTGTGTGTGTGTGTCTGTGTGTACAGATGCAAGGCATGCATGCGTTTTAGATGTGATTTATGTATTAATTTGCTTATGCATAAGTATTTCAGATGTGGGGATACTCTCATATTGCACATTTCTCACTCAGTTCAATTTGGTGGCTTCTCAGAGTTAACAAGCTTTCTTACGATATTTATTGAATTGCTTTCATTGCAGTGTGAACAAAGTGTGAAAGCAAGCCAACTTTGTATTTGTCACTAGTGATTTGTAAGTTAGCTAGTCGTACTTCTCTACAGGTTAGTTTCCACCTTCTTTATATTTTGGTTCATGTCTGCTCCCGGTCAAATATCAGAATCCTCCAACTCTGCATAACATTTGAAGTAACATAATTGTTCATCTTTTTTGAAGCACATCGATCAATCATCACCAATAAGAAGAGGCATTCAGCTAGCTTTATTTCTGGTAGATTGCTGTGAAGATTACGTATTTTTCATCAGCAGCTCTCATGGAGCACATTAAGGCAGTATCCCAGAGGGGTGGAATCGCCTATTTTCCTGATGCTATTTTGAACACAGTAGGATTGGACACGTGGCATGGTTCTGGTTAAAGAGGCGGATCAGCCGTGGAGGTATTTCTCTGTTGATTTCTCCTCCATGAGAAGCCATTAGCCTCCGGGGGCAGCGACGGGGTCTGCCCATTATTCAGGGACAAGGTGGTGGAAATGGAGAGGGATAAGACACAATATGCTCAGGGCCAAGCCGCTCACTCCCCTGACCTGCTTCTCAGATGGCTTTTCCACACTTCCATAAAAGCCATTGCGCTGCATTTTAAAGAATAATAGATTCGCTGCCTCCTTTAGCTTTGTAATTCCTTGGCACCGGGGCATTGCTTTGAAGGTGACTTCACAGCAAGTTTTCTTTTACGCCTCACAAATGCCTATAAGAAAATGAAATGCTCCCTTAAACATGGGCAGCATGAGCGTTGCTGCTTTGTCACTACATCAAGCTATGAGCATGAGGTTGTTGAGGAATGGAATTGCATCAATGTCTTTGAAACACAGAGGTCTGCGAGGGGCACTTAGAGGGGTTCTGCATCCCTGTGATGCTTTCATCATTATTAAGCTTGATCTTTGTGTCCCACTATCCTGTGTGCTTAAACACCTCTGATTCATGCTATCTTAACCAATCTTCACCCAAGGTGCAGGAAATACATGTGCTTTGGGATTTTCGTCAGGTTACCTGTGAATCTTTTTTTATTTGAGGCACTTGAAGCTACGCAAGGCTTCAGTAAACCAGGTTACATTTAGCAACACCACTTATCCAAACACGCAGAGCAACACATTCCTGTTTTTTCATATTCGCTCTGTTACTGGCTTAGCAATATTAGCTGCTGCTGTAAATCAGACTCACAAATGATATACCCATTCAGTATGGGTATATCATTTATATTCTATATTGATTATTAGTGCTTTGAGTGTACAAAGTTTGGTCAAATCGGAAAACCACTTTTCCCACATTGACCACATTTAGAGCAGCTAAAGCCTAAAACCACATAAACTGGTGAGTTGGGAAGAATAACGTTTGGTCTTTGTCTTTTTCAAAGCATCGTCTGCTGCCGTCCACTCATCAGAATTTTGGGAGAGTTTTGCCACGGGAGATTTGTTTTTCGCAATAGAGCCGACAGTTGTTTTTATTGTAACCACAGGACTATGTGAGGGAGAGAGTGTCGGAGAATGCTGACCATCAGTGGTAACAGGTAGAAGGCTGTCTGCACAGTAGGTACTGTTATGTTGTGATATAGCTCCGCAGTCTCACCGTCTCTCTCATAAAGCAGGCAAGCTGGTTCTTGCCCCTCTGGTAATTCAAGCCAATGCACCACCTCCCAAAATAGTCTCACATCGTGAATAAATTGGTACACTCAGGGGTTGTGTGAAGAAATGAGTGAAGGATCACATACCTGGTTGGGTTTGTATTGTAAATACAGGTAAGTATACAGGTTTGTCTTGAGCCGTTCTTCACCACTGACATATGTTTTCTTATTTATTGAGAAATGATTATGAAATCCTTGCCCCCTTAAGCTGCAGGCATTCAGATAAGGAGCTTAGGCAAATATCACCTGCTGCTTTCCCTCCTTATTTCTATTCTAAGTAGCAAACTCACCGTGTTTATAACAGAAAACACACCATTCCTTTTTTCCCGCTCTAATACCAGGGGACCCTGAAATTGCTCTTATTAATCAGAGCAGTGATAATGAGCGGTGAATAATAACCATGGGTAGAAATGCAATGAGATGAAAAAAAACAAAAAAAAAACACCCCCACTTCCCCAGAGAGGTGTTTATTTGAGATTTGAGGATGTGAATGTTTCTGCGGTTTCCCCAATATACTCAGTGTGGATATTTCTGCCACTAACCTTATCCCTCACAAGTGCAGTACCAGCTGCCATTCCCATCCTCCACTGATCCTCCCTCTCTTTCTTCAGTAACGCAATTTATTTATTCCTGTACTGATAAAGTAAGTTAAAAGATTTTTCACAGTAAGACTTTCATGCCTTTAACCTTTCAGCCTTAATAGGCCAGCATAACCCTACATTATAGAGGCCCTGCAAGGCAAGATGTTGAAAAATAATAATTCTAGTTTAATACAGGATCAGGGCTGGATAGCATTGTATTAGTAAAAAAGACAAAGAAAGCTTTTTGTGCCAAAAACAATACATGCCACTTTTAAATAATCTAATCAATGTTCATAATTCATTAGTGTCTCAAAACGTACAGACATGTAATACCCAGATGTATGCTGTAGGTTTTGTATTTATTTTACACTGTATGAGCATTGTTGTGTTACATTCTTTACCCATTGACTATTAATGCATTTTCTCAATTCATTAAATGAATGTGGACCTGGAAAAGATTTAAAACAATACTAATTCCTTTCGTATTATTCATATCAGGACACTATTGTTCTGCATCTCACCATTTCTGTGATTGCATTGACGTTAAACAAGCAGTCTTAAACTACTTGGAAATGGATAAGCCATAACTCCTGTTTCAATCTTAAGATTGTCAATAAGGTCTGGCTATCGGTGCATCAGGCACATTTTGGCTCTTTCCATCACAGGTTGTTCTTTTGCCAGAAATCTTCTCCAAGAGATTTGTCAGTGCAGCATTTACTTGTCTTAAGAGTTCTGAGCCATGGTGTGGAATGCTGGTGTTGGGTATGGATGCTATTTGTCTCCAACTCCTGAGGCTTTTTAAAGCAAAATACATTATCTTTTCTCTGTGGGTGTGTGAGTGGACTTTTCAATTCCTTTTTTTTACTGTCCTCAAATAGTTTTTCTATAGTAAAAGAACAGAAGCTCAAATAGAGAAAGTGCTGCCAACAATATGTGTTTTCACATGTTGGGGGGGGGAAAGACCTCCACACATACACATCGCTGTGGAGGTCACTGCTACATTATCCAATAAAACTCTTTCATGACACGGACCTCTCTGCCAGTGTGTGTGTGTGTGTGTGTGTGTGTGTTTGTGTGTGTGGCAACTGGCTTTGACAGTGCCAGTTGTGCAATTGTACTTTTGCCTTCTCGTCTGGAGGGAGATTTTTTTGTGTTGACGGGATTGTGGCAGAAAACAGTGCTCTTGTCTCAACCATTATTGCAGATCTTTGCCTCTAATCTCCTTCAGATTAGAGCTTCAGAGAAAGTAATTTTTCTAATAGCCACTTTGAGCAACAGTAGTGCTGACTGGCTTTACAATCTGTACACATACGACATCCCTGTCCCAGGACCTCACATCAGATCAGGAAAAACTCCCATATTATTATCTATTTATCTATATATTACTATTACCGTGTCAACAAGACAACTATTAACTATACATGGTGGACCCGTTGCATTTGATTGCACTATACTGTACAGGTGCACCTAATAAAGTGGACCCTGGATGTATCAGAAAATGTAACCATACAATAAAAAATGCTATACTCGCCAACAGCTATTTGAAATAAACTCAGTGTTGTAGTCAGCTTGTGACACTGACTTGTTGCACATGCTTGTACTTCATCCACGTGTTGCTTCTATGCACAGACCTTTACCACACAACAAAACTGACATCATTACTGTATCATCTTTTAAATGCATGCATTTTAAATGGCCAAAAATAAAAAGTAGAAGAGCAGCTTCAGGATGTTTTTTTGCACAATGGCCGCTCCATTGTGTGACCATTGTCTACTTGTTAAACCCTCACATAGTGAAACTGCTTCTCTTATCTTACACAGAAGCTTCTCCTATTATATTCTGGTGCACTACCTTTTGTCGAATCTGTAAAGTGGCTTCCAAATCCTGAATTGCCGTCAGCTATTTCTGTTTCTTATTCATTATAGCCAGTGTTGTAGTTTGCTTTAGTCAGCGCCATTTCTAGTTGGTTACGGTTGTCTCCTTCGAGATGCTCCCCCACTAGTGTGAAGTATGAAGAAATAAACACAACAAAGCTGCTTTCAAAGTTATAAGCACTGGCATATGTGCTTCTGTGTGACTAGCAACACAAAGACGTACGCGTATTCACAATATATCTACCCTGGTCTTATTTCCCACCTTTAATTGGGCTATTTTAATATAACTTATGGGTTTTTAGCATTTTGGTTTAATTTTGTATTTTCTTCCATACTGTTACTATGTTCAGTACTCAATATGTAATTTTGCAGTTGTGTCTTCGCTTGGGATTTTTGATGTTGGTAATCTTTGTTTATATTGGCCTGACCCGTCTTGTACTATTTTTGTCAGCTACAGTATTGTTCTTTATAATTTCACTTCATTAGTGTGTACACTTTGTATCTCTTTGCTTCAGCGCTTCATCACTGCAAATAAACCAGAACTAAAAGTGTATGAGAAATATATGATTCATATGCTCATTTCCTTTATGTTCTCCTCAATAGTCTGCCTTGATCTGCTATCAGCTAAACAGCCTCATTCCAACGACTGCAATGATGAGGTTTAGTAGACTGTAGTTTTGCTGTGGAGCCTTGTCTTTATCCTGGTAGCCTGTTTGTTTGCGATAGCACATGATTACATTTAGCTCAGGTTTTGCACCACCTCCCTCCTTTCACCCATTTCCACCAAGAGTGGGGAGTGCGTGAGGCCTTTTTAGATGCAAGTTGTGATTGATGAGCTTTTGATTGAAATCGCGAATGAGACACTTTCATTACTGTGTGTCGAAGTGCATCCTGTTAGGGGCAGTAAAGTCTATGGATGCCTGTTAGTGTGCATCTGTGTGTATGTGCCAAGTTTGTGTAAGAGAATGGCATCACTTGATGATGAGACCCACTTAATGACATTTCTGATTTGGTTTCTACCAAAGCCACGGCGCTCAGAGCCTGGGGATCTGGAGGCCCAGATCACTTCCCGTAAATGAGGTGCCTGATGACTGAGTTCTGACTGGCTTATTCACACGCTTACATAGACAGAATCTGGCCAATAATCCCCCTTCACTCACATTCAATAAAACCGTTTGTCAAAATGTTATACCCAGCAGGTTGATGGGTGTGCTGGATGTGCTAAAAAAAAAATGTACGTCAGATTGCACGAAGGGTATTGTGAGGTAGCAACAGTATGAGCAGATAGAGCTGTGTGGTGTTGCCATTGCTGTGTTAGCAACTAAAGTCAACTTGCTTTTCTGATGAATCAAGTTATGTTGACCGCTAGGGACACAGCAGCCAAGGTGCGTGACCAAAAGTAAGAGAGGAGAGACAAATTAACCTTTCAAATATATAGTAATTTGATTATGCTTTGTTATTAAATTAAGCTATAATGCAAAGGTCCCTTGATATATGTCTCTGTTTGTGTAAAGCCTTTATTATGCTTCCTGCTATGATCAATTAGGTTGTCAAGATGACAAGTTTTATGAGATGTGCTCACCTCATAATCACTACAAAGGGAAACAGTTTGCATCTGCTCGCTCATCTTTTCGGAGACCAGTTGCTAATTACCAGTGACACAACTGCATTGTGGGAAACCTATCGATTGTTTTCCACCTTTGTAATAGTAGTGGTGCCAGATTTATTTGCAAAGTAGCACTCATCATTTCCTCATACTGAGGAAGCGTGACAGGCCATTTTGCTCCTGGCAGCATCCCTATTTCATGTCACATTATTTTGTGTTTTGTTCGGGTCACCTTGGCACTAAACGTGGAAGCAGTGCCTGCAGCAGCTGTGATTAGCAAAAATGTTTATCAGCAAATGATGTTTCTTCAACGGAAACAAATGGCACATCGCGATTACTGCTCAATTAGTGGGAGCCAACTCATTTATTTTCAGGTTTAGCCTGAGGTTCTCTTCTTTGTCTCAGTCTCTTATTAAAAGAAGAGAACAGAAGTGTACAACTCTTGCTTGAGAAGACAATGATTGTCCAAACTACATGTTATACACTAAGACTATAAAGTTACAGTGATACGCTTTACTAATCTCCATTTTAACAGTTAATATCCAATAAAATCTATTTGTACCAACAGGAAATGATGCTGTCAAACTCCGTACCGAATATAACAGATTTTATTGAAACATTACCAGGACATATTTATTTGTATTGCAACAATTGGTGGATTAAACTAAGTAATTTAGTTAATTTACTACCAGATAAGTTGACTACTATTTATTTGTATTTTTCTTCCATCATGCATCCTGCAATTTAGATAGAATTGTTTGCACTTTGGCATCTACTTATTTTTCTGATGCCTGAATACATCCTCAACACATGGCCAATATTAGTATATGCCATTAAACTGGGATCCAATGAAAACTATTTGCTACAATTAAAACACAGCTGCCAGTTAAGTTACTGTGCAGTGCATGACGTGCTAACATGGAGTAAAAAACAAGCAGTACTCTCAATTGTACTGCGAAAAATGACTGATAGAGGCTGTCTCTCCCTTAATTGTCACTCAATTAATAATCGTCACAGTATGATGTGACTCATCTTTCAATCTTTTGTTCAGAAGTCTCTCTGTATATGTGCCTTTTCTGTTGAGGAGCCATTGGGAGTTGGTTTGAAGCTTATGCGAGCAACTCGGCTCCCGCCTTTCAGGCCCAATCACGCTGCTCAAATGATACCTGCAGCGTGATTGGATCTGTTGATTTAGATTAGAAAAATACTATAGGTCCGATTACACACACATGCAGTCAAACGCATACACCCAGCTCCACCCTGTGTATTCCAGTGTAATTCCTTTCAAAATTAAATGTGCAATATGACAGACTCCCACCGTGTATCATTGATTAACTTTTCTAGAAGCTTCCTTTTTTTTGTGTTTTTTCTAACTCAGGCTCAGAGCACTTTGCATTTGTCGTGTGTGTGTGTGTGTGTGTGTGTGTGAAAAAACATTCATTATTTACACTGGATCTGTCGACCTGGCATCCAGCCATGTTCCTCTGCATTGGATACAGGTGCTTTTGGAGGAGTTTTCGGTGATTCATTTTGTCAAACGGTGCAGTGTGTGACCTGCATCTGTGTGCACAAAACACAAACGCCATCACAGTGCTCGTCTCATTCCTGCACTGAAAAAATGAACGCACATCTCCCCCTCAGACAAAGCATAAGGTAATCCCTGTTCATGAATGCTAGATCCTCTTGCATCATGTGCATAGAAAAAGGATTTAATTCTCCATTTTTCCTCTATCTTTCTCCTCTGATGAATTGTATGACTGCAGGCTTCTGTATCTGCTTCTTGTCATGTTAGAGTGATGCAATTAGGTTTGTATTCTCTGCGGTCTCGGTTCTTTTGCAGGAGAGGATTGCCTATAAAATACCTGTCTGTGCAAGCTGCTCGCTCTGTCTAATGAGCTGACACCAGTGTTGGTCGGAGCTAGGTGACGTTTTTCAGCAAAGCAGACATCTCGGCAACAGATTATTTTATTAACAAATAAAATAAAGTCAACAGTGTGAATGTTTGGTTTGAGTTGGATGGATAACAGATAATAACAAGAACACAAATACGTTTACCTTTATACAGCTGCTCCTATAAAATGCAAATCTTGTGAAGTCTCAATATAGCTCTTGTTTTCCTAGCCTTCCTGCTCTCTGCATTAACAATATGTGGAGTGGCTTTTAAACTGGCCTTATCAGAAGCATCCTGCCAGCGGAGGTCAGGGATAAAGGGCAGAGTGTCACAGTTTAACTAGCTCATGTCCTAACGGGTCTTCTCTGCGCCTTGACCTCAGAGTTTTGGTGTGTTTAGCATTCCCTACGTGTTGGGGAACAAATCCACATCCAGAGCCAAAAAGGCGATGGCAGTTAAAAAGACAGAGTGCTCTGTCGGAGCGCTGCAGGGTCACCAACTACATCAGAGTGCAGAGATTAGACGCTTGCAGATCACTCTGTAAATAGCTGATGACATTACTCCCGACAAGTAATAATATGAAGACTGAAAGATACCTGTTTTTATGTCTTCAGAGTTTTTGAGTTCACCTGCACAGTGTCTTTATGAAAAGCCAGCTTTGGCTGTTGGAGTAAAGTGTAGTTTCTTTACAATATGACTTGAGTTGTTACATTTCACCAGAACTGTTCTTTTTCCTTTTTTCTTTTTACCAAGTGGTGATATATTGTATTACGAGACCAGCATTTGTGCCCCTGCTGAGTTTTCCCTATGACTCTAATTCTTCAGATCTACAGGAGGTTGCTCCCCACTGTGAACTCTCTCATGCATGTGAACTTTCTCTCGCATTTGTCCTCTGCCTCCCTCTCCCCTCTTTCCTCTCTGTCCAGCTCTCTCGATGTAACGTTTCCCCTTAACCTGTATGTGGCACCATCTTTCTCTTGCTCCATCACATTTGTCTATAGATGTGTTGCATAAGTGATCCTCAATCATCAATTTATTGCCAGTCTACGTATGAATAGTTCCAATTGCTTCAAGTGATCTCAAACTAATATCCGTGCTCTGCTATCCTAATATCGTCGTTTCTGGTCCACAACCTGAGAATCTCTGTTATAGTTCAATGTTAGTATAGTTCACTCCCCAGATAAGAAATAAACCCATGACTCCCATCTCCTAAGCTGTCTTCTTCTTTCTGTCTGCCAACAGAGGGTCCTGCTCCAAAACCCTCTCTTTGATAGTGTTGATTCCCCAAATCCTCTAAACGATATCATCCTGACCGCCCCTCTTACAACCTTTTCCTCCTGGTCAGCACATTGCACTTTGCCCAAAGTGGAAGAAGCCATTCTGCTGGCTGTCACCTCAAAGACAGATTTTGTGCCTCTCTTGTCTGGATGATGGATCTGGAGAAGTCAAAGAGTGCTGACTCCTCACGGACCACCTCTCCCTCACCACCACATGTCGACTCCTTAGCCCACCAGCAAGGGCCGCCATGATGGATAGGGCATCCATCGCTCAGCGTATCCCACCCCCAACTCCTCCCTTCCTCCACCCTGCATGGCCTTTGTCAGTCAGGCCTCCAGTAGCAGCTCACGGCAGGAAAAGTCAGGCAGGTAAACACGGCAGCCATATTGTTCTCGGCTTACACGCTGTCATCTTTGTGAGGTCATTTACAGTTTACCGGCAGGTTTAGACAGAGAATAGCATATGCCTGGCGATGGATGCAGTTTTTCCCTCTTTTATCATGCATATATTTTATTCACTTTCATTAAGATAATACTCTTAAAATGATTTATATTAGTGTATAATATGGCTCTGATTAATGCCATGTTTAGATAGCAGAAGGCTTAATGAATTTCATAGTGCAACTGAGGTCTTCTGCCCTTGTGGTGCCCTTAATTATTTAAACTGAGCTCAGTCCTACCATCAGTCCTATTAGGACAAAGCTTGTTTTCCCCAGAAACGCATCAACAACTCTGGATTTGTTGTGTTTTATCCGCTAACTTGAAACCATGCTACGTAGTAAATTGATTCAGGTTGTTTCAGTTTCCATCAGGAAAGCTGGAAAAAGCAAAAGCTGGAAAACAGACGTAGAGCCAACAAGTGCTGCCAGTAAACCTGATAAGCTTGTTGAAGTGTCTTTTTTCCATTGGAATTGGAAAAGACCAGGAGCTATCACCTTGTTTGTAACAAAAGATAATTTGTGTATTTTTTCTCACAGGCTGATGCTAAAAGGAACTGTGACACAATAGCTCATTAACATGAGAGGCATAGTTCATTGTTCTGAAGATGAATCTCTATCCTGGTCCTCTCTGTGTGGAGTTTGCATGCTTTTACACTACACCAGACCATACTACTTCATTGTAATCACAATATGATTCCTGACAGTGTCTGTAAGCCCCTGAGGTTACATTTATGTTACATTTAGAATGTGCTCATGTACTTTTCCCTCACTCTGGCTTCGGAGAGCTTCCGTTGTACTTGTTATGTGTTGCAGCTGTTCATGTGGACAGATGAGGCTGCACACGTTACCTGACTTTACATGAGTCTTTCCAACTGAAGACCTGCCAGCATTTGATGGAAACCTGATTTTGAATTAATCATATTCCCGATCCTAAAAGTTATAACAAAAAAACACAAGAGAAGGAGCATTTTCTGCAATGACATTACATCCAATGTAAATCTTTCAGCTCATTATGTTGCAGTTAGGCCAGTAAGACGCAAACTCTCTAAGGTGTGAGAAAACCAGAAATCATTATGCACGTGTATGTGTTGGTGTGTGTGTACTCTGTTCGTGCATGTGTGTCTGTCTCTAGATTGAGATATGCCTTCTGTTTTGTCTCAGTTGTACCATGTGACTTTGGAAATGAATGGGCTGGTTTGCAGTCCTCTGGCCATCAATTAAGTTCAACTTAGACCTGGAATGACCACTGGAAGTAGGCGATAATTTACTAAACTACAATTTAAAGTCTTTATTGACCTAGCTTTTGTAGTGATGCTAATAGTGTTCAAAATGTAACTAGTTAACTGTAACGGTTCTTAGCATACAAGTCCATCTCAGCAGTCAGCTCTGCAGTGAAGTCAGTGAAAAAACTATGAATGCATTAACTATGAGGGCAGCAAAATCAGAGCGAGATTAGGAATTATATGTTTCAGCATAAGGATTAGGAAATACACCTCTGTAATGTTTAAGTAAAGTAAACTGTGAACATCTATCAATCTTTCTACATTTAACATGGTGTTTTCTGGATTACCAGGCCACAGTCAAAACTAGCCTGAAGCTCTGTGAGAGAGAGAGAGAGAGAGAGAGAGAGAGAGAGAGAGAGAGAGAGAAGAGAGAGAGAGAGAGAGAGAGAGAGAGAGAGAGAGAGAGAGAGAGAGAGAGAGAGAGAGAGAGAGAGAGAGAGAGAGAGAGAGAGAGAGAGAGAGAGAGAGAGAGAGAGAGAGAGAGAGAGAGAGAGAGAGAGAGAGAGAGAGAGAGAGAGAGAGAGAGAGAATTGATGCAGTTTAAAGGATCGCCCTGCTGTGTATCGTTGAAGAAAATATTACACCTCCCCTATTCATAGGCTACAGTTGTCCATGAGATGTCAGTAGAAAATCTCAGTTTTCTCTCAAAATAAAATCTCCCTCACATTTAATTTTAAGTAAATTACTCCCTTTTCAAATGAGACAATTCCACCAAGTGTTTTTATTTTAAAGACAACTCGGTTAAAGACAGATGAAACCGATTTGTATTCACTGCAACACTATGAGCTCTGCTGATGATATCAAAAAAGATAAATAAATACAACTCCGTATTTAATTTTTTTTGCCAGACTTTATATATGGGGTAGGCCTAAAGGAAAGTTGATGCAACAAAAAGTAATATCCAACCAGCTAACGTATCGGCAGGAATTTCAAATCAAAAGCTTTCTGAAATTGGCATTGTCCAAAAGCAATGTTTTTAGGTTGTTTTAGAGTCGCCCCAGCTATCCCAATCAGAAGGGAGTAACATTGGACTTTGAAAAAGTCTATGAAGTGTATAATGAGGTGACACCTGATATTCTCTTGGGTCTATGTTGCATCGGCTGTAAGGTCTCCATCTGTCAGGGGCCTCCAGTAGCTAATCTCCTCCTGCATACTAGGAACTGATCCCACTTACCTCCAAACTGAATTATTCATTATTCACACAGACTTTCACCCACACTGAACTCACTGAAGTCAGAGGGAAATGTCCTGTTCTGCAAGACAAACAGGAAGGCTTACTTAATGGCGCAATGGGTAATGCCTTGCCACATACTCCAAACAAATGGGAGGTAGCATTTCAACTCCCCCTCTACGCTGTCTGAATATATTTTGTTCAGTTAAAAAAAAAGAAACACAAACTTAGGGGCAAGATTTGACTAAACTGCTGAAACTGAGAGCTGGCCAAAATAACACTGCTATCTTATAATCTTCATGTGTGGTGCCGGCCCATAGTTTATGTTTTAACTTCCTTTGTTCAGTTTTATAATTAGTTGCACTATAGATACGTTTCACTAAATAGCCAACAAAAGATTTTAATCACCAGTCAAAAAAAAAAGAAAAAAGCTATATTTAGCTTTAAATTTGTATCTCTGTGCTTGCAAAGAAATGTCTCCATCAAAACAATCTCACTCCCACCTCGTCGTTAACTGACGCTCGGTCAGTGGCCCTACGCTTCACACCATAGCGCTCTACTTTGGGCACCCATCTAGTTCCCTTTCTCGTACATGCAGTGTCTTTTCTAAAGACACTTATTTTTAAAATAAATATTCAACGTAGGTTTACTTAGTTTTTAGAAAAAAACACACCAAGTTATGTATAAGGCAACTAAATTACTTGGTAAGGTAAGGTTTCAGAAAGGATCATGGTTGGGGTTGTAATATATATTTGTTTTTACGTAACTAACATTAGTAATGTACAGAAGAAGCCCTGTGTTTATTTGTCTCATCCAAAACATTTTATACTACATAATTTGCTCTGACGATAATCTAATAATAATAATAACAAAAGGGTTTACGTTGGAGTCAGTGGAAACCCTTGTGAATTCCTCAAAAACGCTAAAGGACGCTTCAGTGACTCTCTATCGCCTCTTGAGCTACAAGTGGTAATACAAGACAGGACGGCAAGCGGCTCAGCATGCTCGAGTAGATATCTTTGCAACACATCTTCTGAGCCAGATGTTACTCATTGCACCTGTGTGAGGTTGCGGTTTGGTCATCCCGGGCTCACTGCCCTTCTTTTCTTCTTTTTGATAATTTACACCTTCTGCTACTCCTTTGTGCTGTTCAGATGACTAAGTGGGGAAATGGGCTGTGGAAAATGATCATCAATGCAGCTGGCCCTCTGACAAGAAAGGAGCATTTTCTCTTCTGCTCTCGAGAAAAGAAGCATCCATTCAAACCCTGCACGATTCGTTGCGCTCTTTATTCGTGACTTTTCTCGCTCTACAATTGTTTAGATTTCTGAAGATTTTGGTCACTTATGCATGTTCTTTTCATTCACTCTCAAATAAATGAACAATTCATTAATACTTCCAAGAATCAAGGCAAATATAGTAGTTGTTTCGTTACTCAGACATATAAATCATGCATTCTGTTGCTCTGCTGCAGTTTTCCCTCTAGCGCTTCGTGAAAAATTCCACAGTCATATTTAGAGCCAGATCCCATAGCTAGTGATTGGACAGCGGTGTTGAGGGCATTATGAAACCTCAGTTTACTTTTCAGTGTACTGCTGCTGCTGTTCGTTACCAGAAACAAAAGGAGCAATTTAAAATGATAATTAAGCTTTTATTGTCTTATGGGGATGGGAAATGTGGCATGTGGCACGCGCTGGCTCGTAAATCTCTGGATGTCACCCGCGGCGTGTAGATGGATCTCCTCTCCTGTGGTTGTCTCCAGCTCCATAGAGCGCGGCTTCGGCAGACTAATGAACACGGAGAGCCTTGAGAATGGTAAACAAGTGTCTGATTAATTGGCCCTCTGCTTCCATTATTTTCGCAGTGGAATACAAAATGTCCTGCAATGGAACGTTCTGATCAGTTTACATTATTTGTTATATACTGTATCTGCTGTACTCCCCTGGAAATGAAGGTGGCCTGTCTTTGAAGAAAAGCATGTCCCGGTATGCTCCGTCCAACTCAAAGAATGGAAAATATATGCAAACTATTGCCACTTACTTACATTACTAGAATAGCCATGGTATTTTAAACTGTATGAAACGTAACCCTTTTAGAAAAACAGACCTCTCAGAAAACACCTACTTGATTGCATTTCATTAATCAGGAGTCCTTTAATCAGTGCCAGACTTTTTTCCAAAGGCAGCAGTTGTTACTAAATTAAGGATCGAAAACATATTTGAATCCTAAAATGTCTACCGCAATTATTTAGTATATCAGTCAAGCACAGCAACTTTGAAACAGTTGACAGAGTGATCAAAAGATGAACCACATCGGATGTCTTTGGCTGTCAAAAAACTCTGCAGATCATCATTTATTAAATTATTATTAGATTCATTCTCATGAAAAATGTTATGTAACAATTTTTTTGCCAACAAATCCCGCCTTTGCCTTGCAGTGCCTGGGTGCCTCGCCATGAACTCCTGCATATACTCAGCAGTTGGTAAACTCTTATATTCCTCCCAGACATTCATGTCTTGCTCCCTTATCAGTAATTTAAATGACTTTGGATCCAGCGACATGTTTCACGAGATCAGGTTGGGGAGGTGAAGATAGTGATTGTCTGAAAGGCCACGCTGCTCCAAATACTGCTTTAGTTTACTGAAATTTTAAAAAGGCCCAAATAGCTTGAGCTCTTGGCTGCCGCTCCCCACACTACTTGCTGAATCATTGAAGGGACATTGGATTATCAATGCATGAGAAAATCCTCAGTACCAGCACTTTAGAGAAAGCCTCTGAAATAAAAAAGCATTCGACATCCAAGCAAGTGCAACTCCACTGAATGTGTCTCCAAGAATACGAGTATACTTCTGTAAGCTTTACGGGGGCTTCTGTGCCACACTGATCTGCCTGTTCCTGTCAGTGCGAGGCCGACACCACACAGATATTATTCCATTGTCATGTTTAGGGTGTGCATCTGTATCGTATTCGACCTCGGGTAATCTTTAAATGTTGACCTTTTTTTCCATCACATCTCAATTTCCAACAATCATTGAATTGTTTAACTCATTCTCTTTGATTATTATGTGAATGCTTTTTCAGACAGATGAGGTGAAACGGCTTGAACTTTCATTAGCTGCTGGCTTGGCTGCAACAGGTGGTCAGAGTTGACCTTTCTGCACTAGCTGAATGTTATGTCTTCATCTCTGATTGAGAGGGAATGTGAGCCCCTCCATAATAGATCATTTTTCAGCTTTATGGCTTGACACTCTAGAAAGTGAGTTATACTCTTTCATATGGACATGGCAACTCTTTTTTTCTCCATTCAACAAAAGCAGCTGGACCATTGTGAATATAGTTACCAGACTGTCTGTGGTACAAAGGATTGATGTTGAAAGAGACAGCCATCAAAATGCAGGCTTGCGTTTCAAACCTCTCATATCCATTTAACCAAGAATATTTTGGCGCAGAGGATACATTGTATTTTGCATGTGCTGGTCCCCCTTAACATCTTTTCCCACTGTTACAAAAACCCACGCAAGGTTACAAAATAATCAGAAAGTTTCTTTAATCTTCCATGTCCATCATCTGCATGAATTCTATGCCATTCTTTTTCTGTGTTCTCACATGTGTGTCATTATCTAAGATGGTCGAGAGTCAGTAAAGCACGAGTGCATGTTCAAGTCTTGTCAGTTTGTTTGCAAAGAGTGTTGGACTTCTTTTGATTATCAAGTTTCTTATTTATTCTTAGGAGAAAAGAACAATTGTGTATTTGGGTTCAACAAGAAGCTTTTCACCACAGCGATCCACTGTGGCATGAAGCCTGCATTTTTATCTCTCACTGCAACAGCACTACTATTTCAAAATCACAGCATACAGGCTAAGTATATCAAATGTTTTCACAAACCCTGATGATAAAATCATATATCTCCTCAGGCCTGTTCATAGTCTAGTTCAGTAGGAAGCAGTCTGAATCCATCTCGTCTTGGGACACACCCCTCTTTGAGCTACCTTGGCGTGTCTCTATTATTCTGAAGACTTCCTCGTTCACAGTGAGTTAAACCTATTGTAAAACAGTGATTATTTTGTGAATTCCTTGTGGTTCTGTGAGGTTGAGAGATCTTCTTGGTATACTACACCGCCCGACAAAGCCAGGACATGACAGGACACTTGAATATTTATGGTTGTTCTGGGACTACTCTTATCTTTTGTAGAACCACCGACTTGTGTTCCTCAGGGATCTATCTTTTCATGATCAGAACCAACATCTGAACATGACACTGAATGGAAAGGTGAAGACTGTAATGCAGCATTTTTGTAGCAGGTATCTTCTTTCGCAGTTCTTTGCAAACACCGTGTCGACCGCTGAACATATCTGATGGGTCTGGAACAGAAGGTTGGGTTTCTCTTATGCTTCCTTACTCTATTTCTTTTCTGAGAGTTTGATAGCAATGTTTGTAATGCAAATAAGGACACTTCAAAGAATGGCTTATTAGCATTTTCAATGGGAGAAATGTCCCATTTTGTGCGAAACTTGATGATTTGCTTGTTTCTCTTTATTGTATGTCTGAATAAAATGTTGTGTTTTCAGTCGTTGAGAGTATGTGGCTTTCCTGCAATGTTGAGTATATGACCTTGTTCACTCTTTATCTCTTTCTTTTGCTCATGCACAAGCATTAATGCAGGAGGGATAATCGGCCTTGAGATTGATTGGTGCTTGTGTGTTTTATTCAGTGTTTTTGCACCTGGGGCCACATCTCTCCCTTTATGCTGTTGGATTCAGCCGCCAAGACTTAGCAACAATATGTAGTCCTATATTAAGACTATTGATTACACTGTAATCAATAGTGTAATCGGCAGTAAGGCATATGGTATTTTCTTATTTATTTATTTTTCAGGTGTCGTTTATGTACAAGTCTGGTAGGGACAACAACCCTCTGTGGTATTGCAGTTTTCTAAAAGTATTTGTTTGGCAATATTGTATACAAGTATCCAGTAATGTCACACAGTTGTTTTTTCCCCCCGCTCAAACTGAATGAGCCAAATAACTCAAACATTTGGTGTAATTGCTGTAACCTGTATGGAATATTGTGCATTGACAGCGATGCCTTGTCCGCCTGTGCTGAACAGATGCTGCTATTCCCTGCAGTCCCATTGATTATGGCTGGTATTATAGTCATTTAGTTGCTGTCTCACTGTTGTGTCTGTGCTGAACTTCCCGGCCTGCCTGGAGCTCGCCTCTGTCAGAGAGCCTTGGGCTGGGGGGATGACAGCTGACAGTAAGGACAGAGCAACCACAGCGGCACATCAAGAAGCACCAATTAGGCTCTTTTGAAACCTTTATGGTCCCACATGTTTTCACGGAAAGAAACTTGTTTCATATCCTCTCCACTGCATTTCTTTTATTCCCCAAGTTTAGCCTGGCTGCCGCTTCCAGGAGAGACCTGCCCAAAGACGTCATCCACTACATGAATGCTGCTCCTCTCTCTTGTCCCTCGAACAGGTGCCTGTGAGTGAGTCACGCCTCTCGTGTGCTACAACACATTTTGAGGGGGGAGTAATGGCGGTTAAGAGCTTCACAAACATATGCAATGCAATTATGCTCAATTATGGGTGATCAACATTTGCATAATCTTTATCCCAGCTACTCCTTAAGAACCAATCAGATGTTTTTTTTCAGAATGAAAGTCACATGAATAATTTATACCAGTAAAATACATCTATTCTGTGGGTCTCAGCGATCTCAGTGGCTGTTCAGCCTTCTCAGTCATCTATCATTTATGATGGAGAGAGTTAGGAAGGCTCCCTGATTGAGCTAATGAATGCAAATTCTGTGCAAGACTAGCGTGGGTCAGTGGCTACACTCCCTCCTCCCAGTACCTGTTTTCATCACTATCAATTCACTCCAAGCCCATAAACAAATGTGGCATATCATTTACTGTGGCTGTGAAACGATTAATTTTCATAAAGCAGGGAAGAAATGGCCATCTCTTAGGTTCTCTGGGCACCTGGTTGTGTTTTGACAGTGATGATAAGCGTACATGGCAGCTCAATTACATTCTCAACACTCGTTTTCTGTTTTATTTAGGTGATGGGAATCCTCTCTGTGAGCCACCCTTGTGGTTAAATACATGGAAAGCTTTTATGGTAGCACCTGTGCTATTGCTTTTTTACTCTGGTTTTTTTCAAACATGAAGACATCTAAATGGAAGGCGCATGCACACCATGCACGGCAGGGTGCCTCATGCATACATGCTGTCATGTGGTGGTTTATGTGGTTCATAGAGGAGCGACAGAATCACTCCAATAACTTCTTTTTTTTGTCACAAAAAGTCTTTTTAGTGCTTCAAAGTATATAGCATGCCAGCTGCATGCCATTGAGTTATGCTGTTTGAATTATGCACCATGTATTCATAGACCATCAAACGTTTTCAGATGTGAGGGAATTTCTTATTTAAATATTATGTCACAGATTCAGACAATTGTTTTTACAGCTAATAAAATTAATTAAAGCTATTGTTGGTAATCTTCTTCAAAAGCATGCTGCTTTGTTGAAATTCTCATAACATCCCGTCCCGACAATAAATAGACGGGATGACGGGAAAAAAAGGATGTTATCTGTGGCTGTCGCAGGACTGTAATAAGCCTGTCCAATCATTTTATTTGGCTTGAATGTAATGATTGGACAGGCTACCTGCCTGTCTACCTCCCTGCCTGCATGCCTGCACTTATTATCATTGCTTGTCACCGGAATCGTCCACAAGCTGCTACTCTGATAGTTTATTTTTTGTGTTGTCTGTATTGACGAGACTTTCAACAAAGAAAGGCCGCGCTTTTGTTGTTTGTCTGAAATCAGCTTTCTGTTTCTTGTGTTATCTGCATCATGTCAATTGATGGTGTGTGATGTTTATGTTTTGGTTATCAGGAAGTACACTACTATGAATTAATTATCATTTATTGTATTGTTGTCCGGCACACTTTGGCACAATATTTGGTCTTAGAGGCTAGAAACTAGATGGATTAACCCAGGTTGGAAATGGCTTCTGAGATCGTAGATCCTTAGTGGAATTTGGTCAGTGAGATAAGACTCGATCCTGTCCATAACTCCATAACCTCTCCCGATGATGTCATCACTGTAATATGCCTCATGTCTGTGTAACTTGGCAATAATCATCATGGATTTTGAAGTATTGTCGACTGTCCCTCATCTAGATTTTTGATTTTTATCAAAGGACTGATCAGAGAATAAAATGCTTTGTCTTGTTCAGAAAACACATCTAAAGGCTTCTAATGGACAGTGAGCTTTCAATGCTAAGCAGTGACTGGTTTATTATTCCTGCTTATTATGGACAGGACACATAATGGACAACTTGTGGATATTGTTCCTTCACTCTACACTGCAGAGCTTTTATGCACCATATTCACATACTGTATTTTAGCAAAGACTGAATGACATTATCTGCCGGCAGTGGTTTAAAATATATATATATATATATATATATATATATATATATATATATATATATATATATATATCTTTTCATCCCAAGCTTCCACAGTTTTGACAGCACCAAGCACCCCCACAACTAGGGTTGTCAACTATTGCCAACATGGCCCTACTTTTTTTCTACACCTCTGCAGGCAGCCATCAAAGCCTGATCTGACAGCTCCGCTTCTGATGTTTATATTTCCACAGAAATTTAATTACTTTGTGCTTCATCTGTCATTCGTCCTTCATTGTTAGCGTGCCCATGGCCGTGTGCAGTTGTGTTGTTTTACAATGTGACTCAGTTATTGAGTTCTTCATTCGACCCACGCATCCCCTCTAAGTGTGCTCATCACCTGGCTAACAGAACAAGGCACCGTGGACCAGACACAACATGCACAGCTTGCTCTTTGACATTTCGCTCATTTCCTGTCTCTCCGGCTGGCTTGCATGTAGAGGCTGCTGACTGCAGGTGAAGGCACTGTTTAGAGCAACACAAATGTACTTTTCTGATTTGTACATCTATTTTTATTTATTTGTTCAATTGTGTTGTTTGTTTTTTAGGTTATGACTTAGAACTTTGGATATGCCTTACTGTTTTAAGGAAGAGATAATTCATTAAATTCACAATGCAAAGAGGCAACCCAATGTGAAGCCAAATCCTGGTCCTTTTAGTGAGTTAAAAAAATGGTTTATTTGAATGCATTATTTAACCCTTTAACACAAATCTCAGAATGATTTATCCTGCGTACACTGTGGACACTTTTCCAAAAAACTGAAATAAGCGCCCCTACTTATTTTCGTTGAAGATTTTAGTTTCAGGAAGTTATGCAACAAAAACTCTTGTTTCCAAAGCTTTAAATATTTGCTAATGTTCTTTTCTTTTTTTTCATTGTAAATTGTATTTGAATGTGTCACAACATCGCACATATTATCACAACATGGATCGTAGGCCTGAGCTGAAAGAAAAAATAAGAAACATACAAATATATTAGTATTGAAAAAAGATTATTATATATATAATATAATATCAATATCCCTCAGTTATTGTCTATAGTATATTAATGAAATGTGTTACATTGAAGCTACATGAACCCTTTAATTTGTGTGCCACAGTTTAACATGCTATCGTTACGCATGATGATTTGTGCCCGATTTACAAATGTAAAAGTGATTAAACCTGAGCCTCTCACATCAATCAAAACAAGTATAAATCATGCTCCCAATATGAGCTGGATTGCCTTTTGTTTTACCAACTGTATTGTTGGTCAAATATAAAACATGTCACTTTAAGTTTGCTTAACTCTCTACATTTTTAACCCTCAACAAACAAAGCATGCATAGTTTGTAAGACACACACACACAGTTGTAATATGTTAAGTAACAAGACAAGTTCATTATAACCATAAACCCAATGACTATAACTTAGAGATAAATAGGAGGCTTTAGTTGAAGGTTTTTGCTTTGGATTGCTTCACTTAACTGTTTATAGTTTGTTGAATGCAATTCTGTGTTTTCAATAATTGCAGCAAACTGTAATCACAACAAGCCAATTCATATTTTTGTCGGCTGCATGTTGCACTGATGTGATCAATCTTTACACTTTACTAATGAGAGAAAACAAACATAATTGTACCAACACATCAGCTATGCACCCCATTTAGTGCATTACCCACTTTATTCTTATAAACTTTGGTGTTTCAAATATAATCTGCCATTTTTCATCATCATATTGTCATCATTATAATATCCATAACCCTCAGTGAGAATCTATTCAAAATGAGAGTTGCATAGATGAGTTATATTTCCACTAGTGTCTTTCACGATAAAAATACGGCTCTGCTTTTACTGATTGCAAAACTGCTCTGCTTAATGAATAGTGAGCATTAAGTCATTATTAGTGGATATGGTGAGGTTCATTGCATGGCTTCCGAAAAGCCTATTATTTAGTTTAAAATAAAAATAATGTATTCTTTTTACGTCTCGACTTGATATGCGCATTTATTAAATCTAATCATATGCGTAGTTTGTCAGTCAGTTGTGGTGTGATGGTTTGATTTGAGATACTATATTTCCTGACAACTCTTTGGGTGGACATAAATGCCACACGGGTCAGGCGTATCCGACCTGTCATATCACAGGACATCGGTTGTGGCAGCTCGGAGACGGACTCCAGCTCATGACCAAACTCGATCCTTCCACAACTCCCTGGTGAAGTGTTCCTCCTGTAGGCGGCCGCCCATGGGAAAACTACATTTAGTCCTGATTGTGTTACGATACTTGTTTCTACCTTGTTTATTCAGCATGTGACCTGTGAAATTATTCAAATGCTAAAAGGGTTTTACCCAAGGAAGTTATACATTTTTTTGTTTTATTTAGCTCAGTGCTATTTAAATTGTAATTCTATCCAGCAAACTTTCTGTCATTGGATCGTGATTAATATAGACTATGAGACCAGTTCAGCCAGCGTGGTTGTGGTCACGTCTCTGCTTGGTACCTGGGCTTGAGGTGAAGAGAACAAGATGGATTCCCTGGTCATCTTTCTTGGCAATCTTTGCATGCTTCCTGCGGAGTGGAGCACTCTGTATTACTGCTTTAGCATCAGGAATATAAGTGAAGCCATTTTCTCTTTCCCTGACAATTTAAGCAGAAACATTAAAGATTCATTAACTACTGTCAACTTGCAGCTTATTTTAGAGTGGCACTCTGATGTCTCTCAATACAGCTTCATCCTAAAATGAATTAATATTCTCCTTTGTTCGTCATCCTCATGGATTGAAATATATACTGTACAGCAGTATCATGCAGAGAACCACATCCTTGGCACTCGGCAATGTGATAAAACGCTAATCAACCAAAATGTATTCCATACATGAAGTCCATTTACACCGTACATACAGATTCACTATGCCAATTTAAATCAATAATTATTCAGTGCCTTTTTTTGTTGCATTCATCCTTGTGATAGTTTAAATCTACTGGGTAGCTGCACCAGAGCAGCCAAATGCCTGTTCATTTAGATAAGAGGATCTTTTTTGACTTTTGCGTTCAGAAACGAAACACCTGTTTTTGCTTCTCTATAATCTCATGTCCTTCAAAGGTTATTTAGAAATTCAAAGCATGCATAAGTCCCTGTTTTTTAATCACAGATGAGTACTTTCTTTTTGATTCATGCAACCAGCTATACTCAGGATCCTTTCATTATTCAGACAAATGAGGGTTTTGATTCAGAGAGCTATTTTATTTGACTGTCAGTGTTACCAATCTCCAGCCTGTTCACCTTCTGTGTGGATGTGGCTTTTGAATCCTCGGTTCCAAAGCCATAACTTCTCCTTTCTTCTGCTTTTGGCCCTCACATGGGAAATTAATGACACTTTGTATTTCTTATAGTTGTGTTGTAAATTCATTAAAATGTACTTGCAATGGATGCGGGACCCTACGGTTTGAGCTTTTTATTCCCTGATGAAAACGCTAAATGAATATACGAATAAAGAGGAGCTGACTAATAGATGCACATTATACAGTTGTGTTTCATTTCATAAAATGCTTTGTTTTACATTCAGTAAGCAGCGCTTTGCGCCTGTGTTTCTATGGAGAGCCCAGACCTCCCCGACACCTCACTCGGAGACCACAGAGACACAATGTGGAAAAGGAAACATGGAAAGACTTTGGTGGCAAAACATCTCATCAGCTGTTGCCTGTCATCCAAGTCATTGTGCATCTGGGGCCTCTCGGGTAGAAAGGAGAACATACTTTGCATTATTTAGATGGCAATCACTCAGAAACCCATGTGTGTTTTGGCCCAGCGGAGGAGCACAGGTCTAAAAATATCACCTCATCAATGTGTAATTGTCTGTGTCATATCAATGGGACCTCCAGGTATGTGCATTTGTCTCTGAAGCCATATTTCAATGTGAAGGAGGCAGAGGGATAAATGTCTGTGTGCTGTGTGCAAGAGTATTCATGCTGTAGGTTTCCTCATGAGGTGCCCTAGATTTCCCACGCTACTGCAGTCTTTTGTTTAATGGACGGAAACAAAATTATCCGTGAAAGAATTGTCAAAATTGCTGATTCTGATGGACATTGTCGTGTGATCATCACCATCGTTCACCACGAGTCTGTTGTGATGTAGGATGAAAATTTGGGGGGAAAAAGTATGCACAAACTAACTGACAGCTAACTGTCAGGGGCTTGTGTATTTACTCAATAATTCATTAGCCTCATCATCAGCATCAGCATTACAAAACCATTTTCCTGGCCTATTTGAATGCAATAGTGTGTGCAAACAACTTGGCAGGGTAAGTCGCAGAAGTCGACCAAAATGCATGTTTCCCAGTGTCATCTGTAATTCATTAACACATAAACCCCTCCTGAATTAAAGCCATTATAGCTTGAGTTCAAATTAATAGCTGATAATGTCATGTATTACTAAAATATATATATATATATAATATATATATATATATATTTTTTTTTTTTAAATATATAAATATTTCGATAATCATTCTTACTATTTATATTTTCTGAAATAAAACATTGGTCCTTAAAGGCTAAATGAAAATAAAATGAAATATAAACTAGTCAATAGCAACCATATGGATTTTCACCCATATTTCAGTGTAAGTGACTTGGGAGGATGAGCAGAAGCAATTCAAGACGTGTGCGTGGGTTTAGAAAGAGGCATGTAGCCCCATTTGAGTTGTGTTTTTTCCACGGATAACAAGCTTTACAGCCGTGAGGACCACATCTCCAGACACTGTGGAGGCTTTTCAAAGAGCAACCATCTCCTTTATCCCCTGAGCCCAATCTGGTCTTAGTCGTCAAGACATGTTTCAGCAACGTACCTCTGGCATGTCCCCCGCTGCTTCAGCCCCCCCTGCTATTCTGATGGAGCCCCTCTCCTCCACTTCGAGGAAAATGCAAAGGGAATGACTGTGTATGCAAAAAGGAGTGGAGAAGAAACATAAAATGAGCAACTGTCAGGGAGAGAGTTGAAGTAAACAACATCATTATGACTCCCTCGGCTCTGGCCTTGTGAACTGGTCCAAAGCGTTTTTGCACATGCTTGTTATGGTTGCCGCTGTAGTGTTTAGACAAGGTAATTATGGCGCACAGCTACAAACCTAGTCAAGCAGTCTCCCGCCGAGGGTGAGGTCTTGATGAGAGCAGAAGTAGAAGGAAACGCCAGCATTCACAACGTTGTAGTTTACAATCGTGTTTAATGCCTGAGCAGCATGATGGTACAAATTAGCACGTTTCAGCGTGCAGCCATCATCAGCGATGTCGGTGATGGCTGTGCGCCGAGACACATTGATTTCTTCTTCTTCGTCTTCTGATGCTCCAGTGTTTACAGTATCTTTATCTGTTATTTTTAATCAGCACTCACAAACACATAGCAAAAGGAGTGTCTACATAACTTTCAGACACAGAGAGACGCATGTTTTAAAGTTATCCAGACAGATGTGCAGAAAACTGTAACTTAACACACAAACGAGTGTCTTTGACTGGACTTACTCCACAGACTCTTTAGCCACAAATATATTAAAATTAAAATAAATGATTAAATGAATATAAATAGCGAGAAAGTCCACGTAAAGAGGAGGACAGGATGCATTTAACGCCCTATTCTTATTACCAACTCACATACGCACACACGGTCGCAGTTTTAAACACGTGGCTTACGTTTTGAATTCAAAGCAGCCACTTGGTTAGGTTTTTGGAGAAGATCAAGGTTTGGGTTAAAGTAAATATCCTTGTTATGTAAATTAAGTCGTCAACATAAATAACTCAGTGGTTGACTTGGTTTCACACGGGACGTAAGCTCCCGGTTGAAAGTTGCATCTGTTTGACCCATTAATCTATCTCGTCCTCCTCTTTCTCGCTTTTTATACGACATCACCTGACTCGCGGAGCACTTGCTCTTAGCGTCTAATTTTGCCATGGCGTGACATGTCAGGGGAAAAGCAGTAGTGATAGCATGCAAAAGGACTTGGGTCATTGTTGTGTTATCCATAAGCCAGATAGCAGTCTGAACATCTTTAACATTTTACAGCAGTGACATTTTAGCTAACCTTTTCACCAGGGAACGAGAATGCTCTTGCAACAGATCCCCAACATATCACTCGGGGCCTGACTAAGATATTCTTCTGTTCATGGGTCACAATTACCATTCTAACACTGCTTTAGCCCCTTGGCGTGGGTGGGCCAGTTTAATGAGACTTTTTAATTAACACATGCATTTCATGGCCCTGTGCAACATTTAGGGTGCACTGTTTAGGGTGCTTCTTGGTGCCTCCCTCTTACCCCTTGGCCGCCAGGCAGATGGTCAGTTATTAGCAGTAATTAAAACTCCATCATTGATCATGGTTTGTAATTGTGTTTAATTTGAAATGTATTAATGATTAACAGCTGCGGCTGCATGGCGTGCATGTTAATGGCGATGGGGACCAACTCAGGGATACAAAGTGTTAGTGAAAACATCTCATAGGGCTCACTCTCTGTT
Source organism: Cyclopterus lumpus (assembly GCF_009769545.1). Lineage (NCBI taxonomy): Eukaryota > Metazoa > Chordata > Actinopteri > Perciformes > Cyclopteridae > Cyclopterus > Cyclopterus lumpus. Next base: position 16,220,834 of record NC_046980.1, on the reverse strand, counting down.
ACCAGCGGATTCTCCCAATTACATGTGCAGGCAGTCCTGCACATAGCATTACTTCTGTTTCAGGGATGGCAATAGTCATTAGCCCACCCTCGTTTCATCACTCCTCATTTGTTATTTGTGTACTTGATTTGGAATTAAGGTGGGAAACACATTGTAAACAAAGATAATATTATTTGGAGGCAAACTGCATGCAATGACATTTTCTGGATCTAATGAAGATAAAATAGTGTCTTTGTTGTGGAGGGGTTCTTGAGGGAGCTGCAAGACCTTCCAGACTATAAAGTAGGTCAACCTGGCTGACATGGGGTGCCTGTGGACATATTCTTTATGCTACTACTGCCGTGCACACAGCAGCCTTACACAGAGAGGAAGCCACCATAGTTAACATTAGTAACAGCTTGTCATTAGAGGAAAACAGCCTGGAGGTCTTTATTTGATCATCTGAGTGGTTCTTGTCCATCATATTGTGGAGTAAAACCGATAAAGACAATGGGCTGAATCTGGCAGTGCAGTGTGTGTGGATGTGTATGATGACCATGTATTGTCTTGCTTCTTAGCGTCCAACCTGATGCAATGCTATGTGGAAGACAAACGTGATTTTAAAACAGATTTTAGATCATGTACACTAGTGAAAACAGATCACAAGAGTACACAAAGTGATCAGTGGATCTTTTCATCAGTTATAGTTATGATTATGCACAACAGGCTGTTTTCATTTTCATCAATACTGGGTCACGACATCCGCACTGCAATGGCTTAGATTAGTTATAATAGAAGTCCTGCTATGTCTGTCTAACATAACAAAGAAAACACATCAAACATATATTATATCTGATTTGGGCTTGAGATGGTTATTTTAAACACAGTCTGTTCAGCAGACTAAAATAACTATTTAGTAGAATAAGATATGTGTGAAACTAATTTTTAAGTACCTTACGTAGTCCGAGACCTTATCTTTTGCATGTTGACAAGTTTAAGCAGTAAGTTACAACATAATGTGTCTCTTTGCCAGCAGGAGGAATCATGACCAGATTGACAGCTATAGTTGATGACAGGAAATCTCCCCTACTGCTCAAGCTCTTGTTTATTGATTTTGTTGTCAAGAATGTTAAAACGGAATCTGCAAAGTCCTAGTGTTACTGTTGACCGCACGCTATGAGTGACAGTCAATTAAAATAGGAATGGGATCCTTGGAGCGACACTATCCAGATGAAGGCTTTGTGTGCCAGGAGCAGCAGTCTCCAGAGTTAACAGCAAAATGGATACTTGGACAGCTCTATGAAGCTGTGAAAAGAAAAGAGCTTAATTCCTCAGCTGCTGGAATATGGGAGGTGTACAAGTTTGTTCTCATACTTTTGTGTCACATTATTGCCTAAGTATGGTCTAATTTTCCATCAAATGATTGTTTCATGATATTTTCTCTTATTGATTATTGCAAGGCAAGCCCTGATTAGTCTCACCCAGTGTTATATTAGTGCGCTGTGCTCAAGCTGAAGTGTAGGTTAGATAGACGTAGAGCAGGGCTGGCATTGATTGCATACTGTAATAGTAGGTCATACACAAATCAAAGCTGTTTGGAAATAATTGCCTTGTTTTCAGGAGTTGCAGTGTTCGAGAAAGACACAGAGCTGTGTCTGCGGCAGGTTGTTTATATGCTAACACCAAGTGTCAACATGTACTTTAAAGTGCTCTGCAGTTGAGTTTGGCGGAGGAAGCAAAGTATCCTTTCACCCTTGTGGATTTCAGAAGAGAGGGAAGCCAAACCTAATGCAAGCCTTTTCTCGTCCTCTGATATCTCTAACAGCCACATGTTTGTATTGAAAATTATTTGAAATGTTTTTTTCCCCCTTCTCTCAAAACACTTGCTTCTGAAAAGCAGCAATCCCCTTTACAGCCTAGTTCTCCACCGTGCAGCACTAGTGCTTTTGTGTGTCGATAAGAGTTTGTGAGTGCATGCGTCTTTGATCTGCCCTACCGGAGAAGATGTTGACGGTTTAGCGGGGAGATGCCAGTGTTTACTGTTGAGCTTAGATATGCCCCCCCCCCCCCACACACACACACACACACACACACACACACAGACACACACACACACTCCTGACTACTCCACATGGAACGGCTCTGTGTGCTGCAGCACTGTGGTTAGTCCTTTTCAAGCACGGCTCCAAAATCTGTCGACTAGCTTGTTCTCTTTAAAGAGGAGGCTTTAAACACAGGCATGCACATCACGAGAACAAAATGATTCAATGCAAAGTAATACCCCTTGGTAATTGAAAAGTGATGAGCCCTTACCAGGGGGCTCTGCAAGGATGCCGGTCAGTGAATTTTGAAAGCAGACACATGCGCGCACAAGTCCTCATTCCACACGAGGATATTAATTCTATTTCTATTTATACATTGTTTTCTATAATTGTTTAGAAAAAAAATAATTTGCTGTTTTATTTGGCTTCACGTGCAAGAACTGAAGTAATTGACAAATTATGCAACTAAAGAGCAAATTAATGGTTCTGAGTAAAATTTGATATGCAAGTGCATATGAACGATTTGCTTCTAATCGAGCATGAAGAGGCACATTTACAAGAACAACAGGAGCTCACAAAGACCATTGTGGAGGCTTAAGGGGATAGATGTGCTGGCTGTTTGATTGGATCCAGTCTACAGTCTACTGCTTTTGGAATATGACAATCATTTCGCCCACCGGGGATGATACTGTATTGATCTCCATTGATGTTTTCCCTCTGCTTTGCACTATGTGACCTTTGCACAACTCAGGCACACAAAAAGACAAAGCACATGTCACAGCAAATTAGATATAGATTATTTGCAAATGTGCAGAGCATTGCATGGATTATTGTTGTCGATCATGTTGTCATAGTTCTGGTGTCCATTTGTGTGGGAAGATTCACAAGGATTACAGAATGAGGGGATCAATTCAAGCAGTTTAAAAAGTCAGTTGGCTTGATCGTGATTAATAGATCCTTGTGCCCACAAACAGATATGTGGGGTCTAGAAAAACTCTCATTACAGCCATGTCAAGGCCTCTTTGAACCCACCAACACGTAAATCATGCATACATAATCATAATGCAGCCACCATCTGTCACTCTCACCTGACCCTGTCTTCAATTAGTGGTTCAGGTCTACTTTATTTTCCTGCCTTTTGAGTTTTACCGAAGAGAGAAAAGATGTAGCAAACTTCCTTTGCGCTTATTTTTTGCTGTGCCCATGATAATCATTGCAAAGAAGCCTCAGTAGTTAAAAAGTGTGCCCATCTGGTGAGGAAACTGGGACAAAGTGTACTTTAGAGGGAACAGAGGATAACTCTCCTGGTCTTTAGGGCTGGAGCTGGGGAGAGCCAAGTGCTCTAAAATAGTTAGGTAAAGATGCTTATTTTTTCATTCTGTTTTATTTTTAGTTATTCCTTGGGGAAGTTACGTTTGTGTGGTTGCAAAGGTCATCAATTTAAGTGTCCCTTTCTCTTGTTAATGAATGATTGCACCGTGACGAGAGCTGTGACTTTACATATCTCTGGTCAAGACGCACTCTGAGAGTCTCCACAGGGTCTTGAGGGATGTCAACAGTGTTCAATACTTATGACGTACTGGCATCAGGAGAGAACTCCCCAAATTGGTTTTTTAATGTCTAGCCCTCTTGCAATGAGTTCCCTGCCCAATCTCCCAGGATTTGGGTCATCGCAGCTCAAGCATCATTATTCACGCAACTCCTATCAAGAGATGGGATCAATAAATCTATGGATCCAGCCCTGACTGGACTGTGGTGTCCACCAGCCTCCTATTTCACAAGAACACTTATCTGCTGGAACACGCTGATGCATTGTACGACGCCTTGGCGATGTTCGTTAAGTTGTTTTTCAATGAGAGGCAGGGATCAATAGCGGACCTTGGTGATTCATGCATGCCCACCCCAATGCATCTCTGCTGATCTCTCCTAAGGATTAGCATGCCGGAAGAACCAGATTATATGAAGGAGTCAATTAGTCGCTCATGAAATATAAATGATTATGCAGGTAAAAGCGAAAATTGCACTCAGAATTTGCAATTAAAAGTTTCTCATTCAAAAGCCTGCATCCCACTCTAGTAATATTCTTGCACTTACAATTTTAAAAGTGTTGGTATCAATGAATAATGTATCGCCATACGCACTGATTATAAATGGAATAAGCCTTTGGAACTGACATCTCCTCTTTGTTGTGACTGGTTTGTTATACGCTCCTGAACAATATTCAGCTTTTGCTGCTATCAACAGAAATGTAGTGGACAGCTAATTCACAGTCTTGGCAGGCTGAACAGGGTTGTCTCCACTTGACATAGGACACACCCATGGGGCTTTGAACCGAAAAATACCCACATCCTGCCTGCATTGTTTCCTTATCTTTTTTTTTTCAGAATTACATTTGAAACGTTGTGAACGAATCAATAGTTTGCCAACTATGACATACAGAACTAAGTTCAGGGTTATTGGTTTGAGGATATAACCTTCTGAGAAGATTTTAACTTGTCAAATAATAAAACGTATCATGCGCATATTGCCAGGAGGAATATCCCTCTGTCACTAAAGCAAATGCCATTTCAGCTTTATTACATCAGCCTCAAGATTAATTTCTTTTTACCTCCCATGCTTCTTTTTACTCTGAACAAACACTATACATCTTGATAGCAATGTGTTGGTTCCCCTAGCTATGAATAGCAGGTAAAATAAGCCACTCTTTCATATGTTGCACATGTGCCATTGACATACCAAACGGCATTCATAGCATTTGGACTGTCGCTTGGTTCAAAACAAATGTTTGCAGTAGTACAAATAACATTTTACATCCTAAGTGTATTCAGTAAGCAGCAAGGTGGTTAAATGTGTCCATATCTATGGGCTTAATTGTGATTGTAATTGAAAGTGAGCAGTAAAGTTTCGAGAAATACATTGGGAATCTGCTTAATTGTTGCATTTAAGACAGATCACTAGAATTATTACACTAATAAGCTGTGATTTTATATCGTTTTTATTGCAACTCAGGGTAGATAATTTGATAGGTACAGCACTGAATGTCTGTTTTATTGTTGTTGAGTAACTGTAGGTAAAAGAAATTACGAGTACTAAAATGTGTCACGCTGGGATTTGATAGAGAGTTTTCTTAGAAAAATAACAGTTCTATGGAGCTGATTTGCAGTGTTATTTGACTTTGCCGGATATAATTCCACACTCAAGTATGCACATGATGTACATGGTTGGAAATACTGTCCTTCTGGAGTCATGCCAGTTGCAATATGTCTATCCTTCAGAGAGGATGGTTTACTCCATCTGTCAAATGGTATGAATCTGGGACATACTGCTTGCTTCGTGGTCTGAGGTGCATTCCATGTCAGTGGGAGGTGGAGAGTTTGAATCAGGCCATGAACCTTTGGTATAAGTCATACCACTTTCTCGTTCTCCATATGTCCTGTCCCTCACCACTGCCAGCCAGATATCATGAAAATAATCTTAAAAAGGGATAATGAAGGAGGATTTATGGGCCATGTTTAGAAAAGAGATGGCTGACTTTTTTATGCAACTGTAAATTACGTACAACATCATTTTGCTGTCACTTGCAGCATCATATTGTTGAATTATTTTGTAAAGTCATTAGATTAATCCTGTGCAATACTATTTTAAGAGAAATGTTTCTCTATTCAAAATGTAGACACATCTTGTCGATATTTTTGTATGTTGTAGTTTCTGCACAAGTGTACCAATACATCAACAGCCATTGGAAAATATTATGACCCAGAAGTGAAAGGAGATATCGTACAAGCTTGGATATAAACCTTTTATTTAATGGCTACAATCTCTTGTTTCTTAGAGGGGAAATATTTTAAATGTGCTCAAAAAGCAAATTGCGGGACTTTGCTCCTCACTTAACCCCGGTGCTGGATCCTGGTGTGATGTGTGGGACTAGTGAGGCTGCTGGAACAGATGGGTCTTCAGTACAGCAGTGGACCGGTGAGAGTGGAGATCCACAGATTGCTCTTTGTTGCAACATTGGTGTGGCACTTCCTAATCTAGTGTAACTGATGACAGAGGACGTCTTCCTCAGCTGCACTCTCACAGGGGCTTATCATTCTCTCCTTCCTTGAATCAATCAACCCAGAGTCAGGGCATTTGGTCATGCTTCATCGCCTTAGCTATACCTCCCATGGTTCTCCGAATGTACTACATTATACTCATCTATTGCATATCCCCCCCCCCCCCCCCCCCCCCCCCCCCCCCTCCATACGGTGAGTTTAAATCTATGGTGCTGAATAGGACACATGACAGAACATCAACATGGAGGAAAGAGAACAGCAGGTGGATGTTTAAAAAAAGGTCCCCGTTAATATTGGTTTCACTTGTAACCCTTTTGAACAATGACGATGTCGGACAAGTCATTGTCTGATCAGCTCTGCTGTGGTTGTGTTTCCTATTCATGCGCTAATTTGTACATCCCACTGACCTCTGGCTCAGTTTAGCAGGAACAGGAAATGATCGACCTCCCGTTGCTCACCCTGTGGGACACTGCTGACCACAGCACTCAGATCCAACCAGCATTACAAAGACATTACAAACAACATATGTGTGACGGATGGAGACCAACTGCCTTTTCTCAAAAGAAACATTTGACAACAGAGAGCACCTTTGAAGCAACGTTGGAGTCATGTGACAGTTGCATGGGCCCACGGGGCAAGCTGAAAATTCTCTTAAGTGAAAAGGATGAATGGGTGAGAGGGTGTTTGAATGATGTCAGAGAAAGGGGGATAGACTGGCAGAATGATCTAATATTCGGTCAATTTATGAATCTGGCTTTAATGGAAAAGCTTGATTTATTTATTATCCCGGATAGGTGTTGTGATTACACAATGACATGTGTATGTGTTGCAGAGCAAAGAGAGGGACTGTGGGAAAGTGCAGTGTGGAGTCTAACCTTTGAATGAGAACCATCTTGCATTTTGCAGGTGGCTGTTTAAGATTTATGAGGGCTCTCACGAATTGTGTTCATCGTGAGTAGGTATTGACTTTCAGAGTGCTAGTTGAGCAAGTGGGGCTTTTGGACTGCAGCTTAGAGAGCTGTCATTTTGTAAATAATGTGTAGTGGCTGACATCTGATGAAATGTATTATTAGGCCTGTCTCCAGTGACAAATAATAAGGTGTTTATTTTCTATATTTGTTTTTATCAACCGTAGGATCTTTATATGGGCAAATGAAAATGATGCTGACAAATCGTCATATTGATAAACAAAAATCAAAAAAAGTTTAGTTTATTTATAAATGTGGGCTTTTTAGTTGAATCTGCTTGCACCTGCTCTTGCAAAAGCACAGTGCTATTAGAACAATTTATGTTTTGTCTCAGTGCAGTGTCCTGGCCTCAATCAATGAGGTATTTTTCTGGAATCACTCAGTGTATTGGAAATGTCAAATCCATCTTGGCGGCCTATGTAGAAAGTAGAGGGGTGCTGGCTTTAAGTCATTTATTTTGTTTTATTGACCATTGGATTCCATAAGGCAAATCAAACACTAAGGTCTCAGTCACATGTTAATGAAAACACAGTGGACCTTGAATATATTGCCAGAGGTCCTTCCAGAGTCATTGCCATATTTGGACATGGCTGAGCTAAATCACATCAACAGCAATGTCATGCATCTGCCGTGTAATGTTTGTTTTGCACAGAAATTATTTGAATGTCTCCTCCCTGAAAAATATCCTCTAGAATTTCTTGTATAACCCTTCCTGTGGCTGAATGTCTCCTGGGACCTGAATCCTGTCTCCCTTATGTTACGTTTAAGTCAGAGAGCCCAAATATGAGGAAACTGATAGCCATCAAGTGGCACTGCAGTATCTCTGCTATCTTTCCTAGAGGGAATCTGTAAGAAAACAGAGACGAGCGTAATAAAAGTAGCTATATTGACGCATCTAAACACAGTTTCTTTGAAGTCCCTAATGTACTTGTTCAGTCTACAACTTTTTTAATAGAGAGACTTGATTATCAGCAATTCACTTGTGGGCCTTCTCTCCACAGAGGCGTGATTAAAAGTAAATATACTTAAGTGCCCCCTGGGCCAAGGACTTCATTGGACCAAGGGGTACACGTTCTATAGCTCGCTGTTGGTCCAACATATGGTTTGGGCATGTGGAGAAATGAAAAGCTGCACACACAATGGAATTCTATTTGCACTTGAACGTAACACTTTGCAACAAGATACATGGGCAGAGTAGGGATTGAATGTGTATTCAGCAATAATCGTGGAGAGGGGGAGGGCAAGAGGACTCAAGCTGTGCAATTACCAGTAGGAAGAAACAACACAGGCCTCTTCACATCTGCACAGAACAGCACAGCTATTTCTTAATTTCCTAATTCAACACTACAAGCAGACTCAATGTGCCCTGAAAGAGGAGTCTCCTTCTGGATGAATCATTGCCGTATTTGCTCGTCACTCTGTGATGCTTCCAGCTGCATGCTGGAGAGATGAAGTAATAGGCTGCATACACTGTACAGCATGTGGACTGAGCTCTGCTTCATTTAATGTACATACACTTTTGTTTGAGAGAAGTTTTTGTAGCTTTTGCTTTTGCCAGCTATGTGTCAGGTATACAACCATGTTGTCATTTGTCTCTTCCGGTGACCGTGTTTTTTGTAGCCTGAAGCAATACCCAGGCTGTCCCTTAGATTTGATTTTGCCACAAAGGAGTCCAGTCAGGAACCTGGGCCCTGGAGGGGAAGCAGGCTTCGAGGCCTCATAATAAGAGGACATACACTAACACACACCTCTGTGTAGCAGCACGGTGACAGTGGGACGGCCCTGGAGTGTCAACCTAGTTGTCTCTGAAGTCTGTCTACAGAGCCACAGATACTGTATACAGGTCAACATGGCGGCTGCAGTCTCACTCATCAAGCAAAACTTAATCTGATTAGAATAAAAGACAGGAGCTGCATCCAAAAGCCGTCATCCAACATGTAAAATGTGAAAACTTACAATTATTTTTCATTGTCAATTAATTCGTAGATTATTTACGAGATTACTCAGTTAGTCTGATCTATAAAATGTCAGAAAATGGTAAAACATGTCCAATCAGTGTTTCCCGAAGCCCAGATGATACCGTTGAATATATTGTTTTTTTCTACAACTGTCATAGAGGAGTGAAAGAAATCAGAAGATATTCACATTTAGGGAGCTGGAATCAGTTTACTTTTTTTTCTTAAGAAATTACCAAAACCCATTAAAAGATCATCAAAATAGTTGCTGATTAATTAAAGGGCTAATAGTGCTTTGTTCAACAGCATCAGCCTAGCAAACACATTATTACATATCTGCCAAACACACACTTATAACAACACTACTCATCTAATGTTGCACCTTCCGCCAAAAAAAATTCCTCGTTTGTGTAAACATTCCTGGCAATAAACGGTTTCTGATTCTGATTCTGATTACTATTTTATTTGTTGCCAAGTTTGAATTGTCTACACAAGATCAAATGGATCTATCCACAAAGTATACTATATAAATTATGTTTATTTCTTAAAACCTTTAACATTACACATTTCATAATACAATAACAAAAAATTAGGTTGATCATACTCCAACAATCTCTTTTTGTTCCAAACAGGATATGGAGGGTATATTCCCACCAATATGTCTTAACCAAATCTTAGAAAATACAAAACACAACAAAACATATCTCTTTGTTTATTTAGCAGAAAGAGGAGTGTGATTTTGATGCGTTTGGCTTTGCTTGCCTTAGATTTGGTGTAGCAATAAACAAAAAGAAAACGGTCATGTCTGATTTATTTAGTCAGGTGACAGTAAAGCTTGGATTGGAGATGGTTTCATATGGAATACTGTAACACTAAAACACTGCGCAGCAACATGACTAATTTGTATGTTAATCTTGTGTTGCAAGAGGCAGAGTCTATTCATACTGTATATATTATTATTGAGCATTTCACCAACCCTCTCATGGTTTAGATATTAACTATGTGGCATATGTGGGCTGAATATGTGTCTTTTTTTTTGGGGGGGGGGGGGGAGGGGGGGGGGCTGAGCTCTCATATTAAAAAATTAAATTGGCATCATCCATGTTGAGTAAATAACTAATTCCAAGTAGATCTGATATTCAGCAATTATTCAAATTGTATGAAGCATTGCTTCTCCTCTGCAGTGGGGTTGTAATAGTTAACAGGCAAGGAATCTTTATTTCACATCGCTGTCACTCTTTTTTTTCTCCAGGCAGCTTGACAGCATCTTAGTGTCAGGATTTCAAGAGTCCCTGGCTTTTAACCAACTTAGCTGACAATACCTCCATTTCTTGACAGCTTAAACTCATCCATTCCAATGCCATTCGACAACGGGCATTTTCTTCTGCCTACCCCTTCACTTCTCACTTTCCCTTTCCTTTTCTTCTCGTACATGGTTATGCTTTTCTGTATTCCACAATCAATTATCTTTAATGACATTTGATTGGCAAAATCAGGCATGTCAGAAAATGTTGAGTCACTTCCAGTTTTTAGTGTCATTTCATCTTATTCCAACTGCAAAATGGAAAGACTTCAAGTTTCTGTCACCAAGAAGGGACAAGGCTGGATTTAGAGGATGGCAGGCGTGGAAGCATTATTAAGATTAAAGGCTTTACAGAAGCTGTCCTGCCTTTCTATGGACTACAGCCTTAATATAGGCTTGGGCTGTTCGTATTGTGTTTCCACAAAAGGACTCGCTTGGCACCAGAAACACATGGCCACCAACGGTAATGTGTAATGGTGAGAAAATATTCTGCTGTTCCCTCTTTTCACCTCAGCTTAGTTCAGCCGCTGACCCTTTCCTGTCCATCATTAAAAGCTCAGAGCTTTTTTTCCTGGCTCTGCAGGTGTGTAATTGTCATTGATAGTACAGGAATAGTATTTTGAATATAGCCTACAAAATGGAACGTCGTGTGGTTTCAATATTGCATTTCCGGGTGCAGAGGAGAGAGAGAGAGCTTCCCTGCAGATCCACGTCTAATTGGCTCGCTCCATGGTATGTCGGATCCTGTCCTGTGGCTGTTCTTCAGTGCCCATTCACACCTTTCCCCAGCATCCCTGCAGGTGGAGTGTGAAATCCATTCACTTCAAGGCAGGAACCAAAGCACTCTCTGCCCTGTGACAGACCATTTTGTCTTTGGCTCCAGACAGTTCCTATTAGGCTAAACAGGTATAACTCAACAGTATAAGTGAGGTGGCTAATAGTGAGTCATTAAAGAAACTTCAACCCGAACCCAAAGCGAGTGTTTCTGCTTTGGTGCAATGGCCACCCATTGTTCCAGTGATAAGCAGACAATTAGTCGTACGACCAAGCATCAGTAGGGGTCATGAATCATGAAGTTGCATCATGTCAGCCGGGTTCAACCTGGGCAGTAAGAAATTAACCCCTGAAGAAGTCAGTTTAATAGCAGCACTTCCATTGTGTGTTTTAGCTCTCTCTCAGAGCTTCACCACTGGAAGTGACAGAAATAGGTCTTTACCCAACAGTGAAGAAGGGGCACTTACGCGGTGTTCTGTTCTTATGGCATGGTTAATGGCTGACCTTTTGAAACTAGGCACGGGGATAGCCCTGAGAGATGAGTCTGCCATCCGGATAACCTCGAAGCTGACCTTGACTGCAGGTAAACACCAGGTTTGTTTGTGACTCCCTGTAACAGCCATGACTATTAGCATCTTCTAAAGGCATTTGGGACATGCCATTCCTCAGAGGCTCTGTGTGAAGATTTAGTGCCTCGTGCCACAAAGTTTACTTCTTGACGGAGGAATAGTACAGGCCTAATGAGAGTGAGGAATTTGAAATGCTAAATCACCACAGTTAGGGCACCACCTGTCTCTAGTGTGCCCTGGTAATTATCTTGCATCACTACGTTCTCATTTCTGCCCATCGAGATGACATTAGCATAGAACAGGAATGGCTTTGCATAAGCGGGATTGAGGCACTTGGCTGATTGCTTTCCTGTCCTGACCCCCGTGTCCAACACACAACTAGCGGAAGCTCGGAAGATCATAATGAACCCATAGGATGTTTTCTGACGCCTCACAAATAAACAAAGTGCTCAAATGTTAGACTTTGTATAAATTAGCATTAATGACTTCATTATGTTTCTGGACACTGTTCTGTTCTCACAATCAGCACTTCATTAAGTGGTGTCGGACACTTAATTGAAGTTCCTGTTCTGTTTAAAAGGTAGTTTGACAAGTTGAACACCTGGCCCCATTTAGAGCAGACTTAACGGATGAATGTTTATGAGCACCAGTTTTCAACTTAATCTGCTTGAACAAAACCTTTTAGCTGAATTTAAAACAGGTTTTGTAATCTTCTAATATATTTTTTTATGTTGACTCAGTGTTTTTGTAAGTATGTGTGTGTTCATGTTGTGCCTCAATGTGTTGTTTCATTCCAAATATGTTTAAGTATTGTAAAGCACAATGCATTGCTTAAAGACTGACTGAGATTGCAGATTAGTTTTAGATCCGTCTTTAAAATACAAGATATACAAACTTGTTGTGTAAAATACACCTGGGTGCTGTATTAACTGCTTAATACCATTGCGCCATGTATTTCTAAACATGCATTGTGTTTTTCCCTGCTTTGTGATTGAAAAATGGATTAATAAAAAAGAACATGAAGTAAATAGTTTTAGGGATTATCATTGCTGACTGCCTCATTTCACAGCCTGCCAATGCTGTTGGCATTACCTGTCAACATTGGGATGTTGTCAATCTCAAACTACTGTGAAACAAATCGCCTTGGGACTTGAGACAGCGGAGGAGTGAGGTGTAGATGAGACGGCTGATTATAGGAGCACCTGTGATCAGAATACATAATTTGACAGTATTTATAAATAGTGTAGTAGGTGGGTAGTAGTGCAGTAGAGCCCACCACCATGTGTCTAAAATGAAATGATGGAGAAGAGGGTTTAACTAAGTGAAGATGCTTTTAAGGCCTTACTATAAACATTTGCGGGGATGGGGGAATTTAACTATTCTCTCTCTTTGCCCCACTTTATTGCAAAACAAGTATAACAACTTAATGACAACATGCACACATTTACATGTTTGGATCCTGTCAGCAGAGGCTCGTAGTAAAAGAAAAAAAAAGAAAATAAAGAAAAAACAAATTTTCTATGGTATTGGTAGCACAAAGACGATTTTTTTGTGTCTATTCTTATTTATCCATTATCTACTCTGAATGAATTACCTGGACAGTTTTTTGGCCTCTTTAGTCTTCCCTGTGCCTGAGGTCTGTCAGAAGTGCCTTGGGGACTTGGACCTAATAGCCTTTATCGATTCAGGCAATAGCCTACTTTTCCCAGGTCTCATTTTAATGTGGCTTTTGCACCTATGCCGAAGAAAACTGTCAATTGGTTTCTGAATCTGTATGGAGCTATAGGGGTGAGTTAGTTAATGATATCACCACAGAGTGAAGATTAGAACTCAATTATCTGCCTGTGCAATGGACCTGGTTTCTGGCCCAACATATTAATCACATTTCTTGATAGAGTTGCAGGAAGGTGGAAAAGAAGCTCACATCCACATGAAAAAGGAAACACTGTGTCTGGAAGAATATGAGAGGAACAACTTTTTTCTTTTAGCAATTTTTTCTTTTACTTTGTCTCCCTACAGTACTATATTTAGAATGTTTTCCTCAATGAAAAAAAAATGGTGCTTGCAATGTTGCATACGTACTGTCATTTATTCATTAGTCCTGTTCTTTGCAGTTTAAGCTCTTGGTTCAAAACCTTTCAATTATTGTAAATCTTCTCAAAAACCTGTGTGAACTAATTAAGCCCTGTAGTCCAGATTTAAAGTTCCATTTTAATACTAAAATTGTTAAACTGTCCTGAGGCTCCGCATATTGTTCTGAGAATACAAATGCACTTCTTTTCAAAGTAAGTTAAAACAATCTCCTCCTCAGACAGACTAAATGGCAACATTTGTGAATACCAGGGGAGTCATTGTGGACATTTTCTGGCAAGACAGCTGACATTTCTTTATTTTTAAATGTTTTTCTTAACCAGTCATTTACAGTCGGACTACTTTTGGTTTTAAAAAGAATATATTTTCTTCAACCAAGATAAATCTCTGCTATTGGCGAAACATAATAATTGTATCTGTTTTGGATGGAAATCAAGAATTACAATGTAATTGTCTTGATGTGAGTGCAGTAACGTGCCTTATCCTGTCTTCCTTCAATATATTGGCTCTCATTTGTTTAAAAGAAAAAATCCCTGCAAAACTGTGAACTAAGGGAATTAGCTCACCCCACTGAAACATATTCTCCTATCTTATCAAAAGCTATTCAATTCCTGCAGAACTTTGCACAATAACTAAGAGCTTTTTATCATGAAGTAAACAGATGCCGAAAAGAATCAGAAAAGTACAAAACCTTTTTTACAATAGTAAGTCCATTTCAACTCTTCAGATGTCTTGTCCCCTAATCATCTCGATTTTTCTTTAACCGTGAAAGATCATTTTGGAAAACCGTCACATTTTCTGGCGGTCAGTATGTTTAGCAGTCCAAAGTCAGAGTCTGCCTGATACTGTCAAGGTGGTTTTCATCAGCAGACTTCTGTACTTCCTGCGAGGCACATCATGCAAGATGCACTTTTGATGTGGTTTTCTTTTGAGAAAAATACAAGACTGGTGTTAGTAATGACATCGCCTGCAGTCCGCTGCAGACACTGATTGAAGAGTCTATTCTGGCTTCAGGAGTTCTGTCAGTGAAGAGCACGCTCCTGTAGCAGGTCACTGTGATCTTTCTGGCACCCACTGGAGCTCACAAACACCCCCCATTCCCCCGGTCCCTGTACTAGTCAAGGGATGTGAGTCCCCGAAGGAGGCTTCTTGCCAGCGAACGCTGCCTCCTACTGCTGCAGCACCTTCATTAATATACTGACAGACATGGATAAGAGAGCTTTATAAAGCAATCATCGTACTCTAGAGTCCAACAGAATTGCCTCGGTTGAGCCCTAACACTTCCAGTATTACGTTTATTTTTCTTATTTTTCTTATTTTTTTTTCTCTCCGCCCAGCCTCCCATCTTCTCTGACTGTGATGAGATCAGACCGGAAAATCAATAAAGAAAGCATTGTGGTTTGACAGTGACATGAAACACCCAAACTCATGCACGTCAGTTAACATGCCAGTGGTCAGAAGAGCTTTGGTTGATAAACTAGCTGTTTTTTATTTGCTTTTTGGAAGAACGAGTTTTGTCTGGCCAATCACAGTGGCTGGATCAGTCACAGATCATCAATGTCAACTAGGGATTGATTATATGTCAAATATAATACAAAAATACACTGCTTTAAAAACACTACAACACTGAAAGTACACGACAAGATGACAATGACAATTATGTACTGTAATGCTGTACATACATGCTGCTGTCAATATACAGGGCATGTCCTATCATCCAAACCATTCAGTGTTTTACTGTGGTTACAGATGTTTGTGCCCCTGTCAGTTTGTTAAATTACACACAGAAAACCAAAATGCTCTCACTGATTAGTATTTTCTGTCTTGTTCTAAGATGTGCAGTGTGCTGCAGTGTTGCCAACAAAGAAAGTGAAAGCTTCCCACCCATACAACAGGGTGACTTTCAGCCCCACATTGCTTTGAAGTCGGAATCAAAGCATAAAACACAGAGGTTGGGAGAAAATAAGGCAATGATTCCCCCCTTCTTTTTTCAGCCATCCTTTTTCAGTTTGAGTGAGTGCAAGTTCAGTCTCTTTGTGGTCAGCTCAAGTTCACTTTTCATCACAAAGCCAGTCTCGCCTCTCTCATCCGCCAGTGTAAGAAAATATGGATTTGTACCTGGGGCATGATGTGTGTTTTGATTGAGGATTTGATAGCCGTTAATATAATGTTGTTTATTTCAATAGCATTCCACAGATAACTTACCTTTTCTGAAATAAGTGCTATGGATGTGAGTGCTACAAACGTCATCATATTGTCCAGCTTGAGTTCTGTGTGAACATCTAGCACTTGTTTGGCATGGTGGTGCTTTATATTCAGCTGAGGGGCTGAGTGCCTCTGTGTCAGGAGGTGAGGACAGTAAGAGGTTTGTCAGGAGGAGCACCTGTAAATAATTGAACTAGTCAGGAAGTAAAGGGTCAGGGCTCCTGCCTCCATTGGAACATGTTAGAGCGCTGTTGGTGCTGAAGGCAGGCTGCATACTTCTATAGTTGTCTATCATAATTAGTTCTCACCAGCACAAACCCACACATCAATTTGTTTTTCTTTTTTCTCCCAGTCCCAACAGAATCTCTAGATCCGATCCATGATTTAATTTATCCATCATGTTGGCATGACTGTCAGTCTGAAGGTTTACATCTTCAAATCTACACATATAGGTTTGTATCTTGAAGCACACTGATGTGAAGTGCCATTATGAAAGAAAAGCTTTTTTTTACAAACTACATGATGATCAACGCTGTATGCTGCATCCTAATAATGCAGTAGTAATAGTCATTATTATCCAAGTAATTACTTTAGATGTACAGATTTAATACACACACTGCTGAAGTGTTACAGAAAGCCTTTTGAAGGCTATTATTAGAGCACTATGGTCTACATTAGTGGCATCTGTTATTCCCATGCTCTCTATCTGTGCAGGCTAATAAATCACATAGCAGTCTTCAGCATCGTGCCACAGGCAGGGGTATAACAACACCAGGGTTAAAGCAGATACACCTATAGGTAGCTTCAGCTCCCTGTGATCTCTTTCATATCACTCCAAACCTCTACCCTGCAGCACTCAGGCTTACACAGAGGACACTATCAAAGCATCAGCCACAGAAAAAAGAGGAGACTAGCGAGAGCATATATATTTAGGAAATGCTGCAGTGTTCAGAGCTGTGGCAAATTGGTATTGTTACAGTTCCTCATTTTAGTCTGCTCTGCTTCACGGTGCCGTTGCATTACTCTGGTGGACTTTGATGGTGGAAAAGAAAGGATGAGGCTAGGATTAGTTTAATGCTACTAATTAACAAAAGACAGAGGAGAGGAACACACTATCTGGTGCTGGATGTCATGCAGCCCTTCAGCACCTCTGCTGCTGTTAATTACCTCTGGCGTTTCACTATCTCTCTCAGGAATGGACAGGGCTTGCATCTCTTGAGCTGCTGCCTGCATGGTCATTAGAACGAATAGATTTAGCCCAACCAACTGGTAGCATGTGCTGTTTTTACAGCTGGCTGTCAGGATTAAGGCAAGTGTCAGTCAAACGGTGACCTGTTTGAAAATGTGGGGGGATAGAAAATCTTCCGTGGTTATTATTTCATTTTATTTACTTGACTTTTCTTTTAATATTTCAGATAAAACAAATTTAAAAAAATCCAGGTAATAGTATACTGATGAGTTATGTGAAGTCATTTTGACTCTCCACATGTTGTCATTATTCCCACGTTTACAATTTTAGTGCAAGGCATGACAATTAGTTAGTTCTCTTATCAACGTCCCCCACATTTAATAAATGGATGATCTTTCTGACGCTTGATATCCAATTAAGATAGTAATTGTATGGGACTTACCAGATTAATAGTGTCAAGTATTCAGCCTTTCAACTGTACAATAAATGGAAACAGCCACAGCAGACTTTTCTATTGTTAAGTTAAGACCTGCTGCAGTTGGCCTGCTATGCTGGAGGCTGTAATGTGACTTATATACAATTAGACCTCTTTTTGCAAGTCACCCCTCAAGTCTATTAGAAAGAAAGGTTAAAAGTTAAAGACACTTCCGGATTGGCTTCACTTTTCAAACCCGGAGGTATTAGATAAGCAAAAAATACATTCCTGGAGTAAGTTTCTACGACAGTGCTTTGGGCACAGGTATGCTTCGTCTTTTTATAATGGGTTGTCAACCAGATGTAAACTACCAGTATGCTGTTGAAAGCTAAGTCAAACATTTTACAATAGAGTGCCTGCGTTAATTGGTGGGAGAGGCATTTCCATCTGTTTCTTAGACTCATCTGTTGTGCCAACAACAGGAGCATCTGACTTAATAGGGATTCAATAATTAGTGCAAAACTTTCTATTCACCTCTTTCGGAAGTTATCTTTGAAGGTGTAAAACATCCTTGGCAGTTGCACAGCTTTGACTCATATTTCTGTGGCCATGTATTCTCTGCATGCTGACCTCCAGAGAATACCATGTGGCCCGCAGGTCTAATCCAGTTACAATGTGTGCACCAACCATACTTTATCACAGGCAACAGTATCTACCTCTCCTCAGGCTGCGAGACCACACTCTTGAGAAAAGATACCTCTGAGCTTTACTGTAGTCTTGGATCACGTTGTCCTAATCCATTCCAAAGCGTAACCACTACATCCTAGGAAAACAAAGCATGCCCTTGGCCAGGGCTGAGGGGTAGCTCACACCTGTCTTCCTGGTATGTTCTTGCATATTTCCATAAAGAAGAAATACAAAATAAAATAAAGAAAGACATACAATTCCTCCTTCAGTCTCCCTGTCTGCCTGCAATAATGACTCGATATTCATCTCCCTGTGAGAACCACAGAAAGAAATGTTGATTGTTTAACTAAATATGTCATCTGCTGCTCACTGAGCCTTTCACATTAATCTGCTGCTACAATAAAAGCAAGCATGCATATTATTAATATAAATATATGTACATATATATATATATATATATATATATATATATATATATTCATACGTTTTAATAAGTAATGTATTATAGTGTAATACAACTAAAGAAATATACTAATCCATTGGTCCTGTATTATTGAAGTAGTTTTTAAACATTTTCATTGATCACACCTCAACATATTGATTTGTGCTATTGGATGTTCTTGCCAGTGTAAGAAATCCAAGTGCATGCATATCCAAGTCCCTGTTTAAAACCAAGGCTGGTGTCAGGTGACAGGAAATGATTGGAAATGAAGGTCTGATTAGTCCTCCATCTGTGTTGAATTTAACGCTTATCACAGTGGACATTGATCTCAGTGTCTGTGCAGGCCAGACATTGTGGGGTAGATGGTACTCAATCACACAGGCTCATTTTGGGATTTGCTTTCCCTTCCGTGGGCATCTGGTGCCAATTTTCAGAAGGGTTTGGACCAAATTGTGGCTGGAATGTGGATCATCATTCAGTGCACTTATCTGGCCTGTCGTGTCCTAAAAAAAACAACCTGCATACTAAAAACTGAAATATTTTCCTCCTGAGCTTGTTAAAAACATTGCTCTGACGTTCAGTGTTGTTCACGCTGATAACCACTCACTGCTTACCTTTCCATGCTTTGAACACATTTGAGACAACATATTGGTCTCTTTCACATTCTTCTTCAGTGTCACTAATGTCTGTCCTTCTCCTTTTCCCCCCCATGCTGTCACCCATTTGGCCACAATCATCTTAATCTGGAAACACCAGGTAAGTCATACACTAGCTGAGGAACAGGATGTGTCTTTCCTAGGTTGAAGCATCACTTCTGTTGCCTCCTTGTGGCTCCTTTTTATCGATTGAGTGTCTGTATGATTCCCTGCTCTGCACTCAGAAATTACCTGTGCTAGAAGATACAGATAAATTAAAGGCCAGGCGCTTTTTAAAGTAATGCAATTGCACGGGAAAAGAGCTGCTCGGAATCTGAAAGAGTTATCTCCTCTCCTCTCCTCCTCTCCTCTCCTCTTTTCTGCTCCATTGAAGTTTTGTAATTAGATTGTCATAGCGCATACTGCTCTTGGGCTCGCTGCTGCTTTATATTCAGATGACTCAAATGATTTGTCTCCTGATTCCATTGTCACTGTTTACTTGACTTTGACTATGTTGATATGACAGTGTCGTGGCTCAGGAGGTAAGAAAGGCTGAGGGGAAGTGCAAGTCAGAGATTGCTCCTGATGAATAATTAGTCCTTTTCTGTGTTCTTGGAAGATAATCAAATTAGAGTATCCAATCATGATTAACTCTCTGTATATTAATCAGTAGCTGACACTATGATGGCATTCCAATTCTTAAATTGATTGCCAGTGGGACTAACACATATCACTTGATATGAAGCGTTGTGCAAGACCACAAACTCTCTTTTTTAGAAGTATGAGTCAACATCTTTTTTTACTAAATGCCCTTACTTGTACATCCATGCTCATGACTTATTATTTTAGAAGAGGATCAGAAGAACACAATTCCTCAGGGGAAGGTCATAAATAGAATTTATCGGATATAAATGTTGTGGGAATGATTTTTTTCTCAGTGTTTTAACTATCCCGCACGATCCAGTTCCATTCCCACATGTATCTGCTGCAGCCAGTACTTACAGAAAAGTCCTGTGTAAAGTAGTCTGGCTGCTGTAGCAGCGTGTTTGCTAAAGCTTGGCCAGATCTGTGCTGTGGTCCAGAGGAGTGGGCCAAAACCAACAGATGGGAAGAGCAGAGGAAACGCTGCTGCAGTGTTTGTCCCAAGCACCATGCCGAGCGGGTGTCCCTCCTCAGAGACTGACCACTTGGCCCTGCATCCGCTGGTCCGATGCCAGGAGAGGAAGGGGCAAATAACATGGAAATAAGAGAGAGAGGGCACCTCAGATCTCTGATATGTCATATAACATCGTGGGTAACCTCTTTTACTGTCTACACCTGCAACAATATGCAGAGGAATGATAACACAGACACATTCAACCAAACAAGCGGCAGACTTTGCCCAGGAGAATTTGCTCGCTGATGTCATGAGTTAGTCTTTGAGATACAGCCGTCTTAGTATGCGTCATTCTTGCTCCACCTTACACAGCCCACTGTTAGCCAAAGTCTGTAGGTTGAGCTAGGAGCATGCTGCCCTCTCAGCGTGTGGGTGGAAGTAGTGCAAGGGGAGCGCTAATGCTTAATATGAGCTGCCTCCCTTCTCCCTGTAAACAGGATATAATATCTGCTCTTCATTAATGATGCAGGGCCCAGCCCCACGCAGCAGAATGCATTAGAGCTTTAATCAGCAGATATGATTGCTTTGTACTCCGTCTGACTGCACTACGGGGCCTCGTGGGGGTTTGGTGGCGGTTTATGACAACTAGCTGTCGACAGAAGAAAAGAGAAATGAAAAGAAATAAAAGGTTTAATGATATTCAATCCGTCAGCGCCTTAGCATGGTTTTGAAGGGATAAAGAGAATATAACTCCATAACTTTGGGATTTGGAGGCAAGGGTTTGAAGAATTGCTTTGTCAGGACTAGCATCTGTTTATTCCTTCACTGGTAGGTGTTCTAGTCGTGTGGAAACCAGGATTCATTCGAAAAGCAATACAAACATGACAGAAAGAATAAGGCGACCCATAGTGATACCCTCAAAACTTCTTCCCAACTTGTCCAAGTGTCTCTGCTTAATTTTCCAACCATATTTGATTCTTCTTCTTTTTCATGCCAGAATAATCAAACGCAAATATTTTTCATCAGCTCCCTAAGAACGGCCTTGTCACTAATTAGAGACGGTTTCTGGGATGTTGAGTATCCAACAAGAGACTGTTTTCCCCTTGTGGGACTCATCTGGTTCCCACTGTTATTATTGTATGGAATGCACACTGGAGGAGGACTTTGATATGTTTTCTGGCCAAAATGTGCTCTAGCTGTTTTCTCTCTCCATATATTATGCATTATCTATATCATGTGTTCTCTCCAACATATGTTGAACATCCCTATCCCGTTTCATAAGGTTTGACGTCAGTTTCCAGATCTCCTTATATGTGAAAAGGTGATAAAATGCAATGTATAGAAACTCTGGCCCATCACCACCGACCCGGCACCTCATGTGGTTGTTTTTATTGTCTGCATGGTAACTGCAGAAGTGACTGTCACATGCTAACTTCCCAAGTGTTCTTTGAAACAAGGAAATCAACATAACACTTGGTTTACGTAAGTCTATTTTTAACTGAAATTTATTCTGATACCAGTAAGAAGTTTTCATTCTGTGACTGTAACACACATCTTGCTATAATTGGGTTGTGCAAACGAAGTGCCAACTATTGCTTAAATTGCTCTTACTCTGCCTCTTTATTTAACTTGACGTATATGCTTACATTTGCATATTTGCTTCAGAAAATGTAAATGTTTAATTCCAACCAAGGCCGTACTTACTTTTATCACGTGTCCATCCTCAAACTGCTCCAGTAATAAGTTCACAGTGTGTTCGCACCACGGAAACTCTTGTCCACAGTGGTCCACACTGTTATGCTTGTGTTTTTCTTGATCTGTGGTTACACAAGCGTCCGTTGTTTACCATACCAACTACCATTGAACTTAAACGCAATGGTAGTTTTGGCTCGTACAAATAAATCTGCCATCTGCTGAATGTGGGGACCCCCCAGTGAACTAAGTCAGCATCTATGTGGGCAGACTGTGGTGTAAAGCTTCGACCAGAGAAGTGTCAAGCTTTTTCACCTCATATCTGTCTATCAACTTTGCCTTAACCCTGTCGGTACATCTCCCCTTTCCATCGTATAGTCTAGTATATATATATATATATATATATATATATATATATATATATATATATATATATATATATGCATTGTATTGCATGATGCTTGTCATATGACTGTGGCTATGGATGAAGTATTATACTGTACATATAAACAACACTGTAAGGTTATTACACAAACAAGTTTCTAAAAGGAAAATGAAGGTCGATACTCATTTTAGTTATTTTAATCAGAAGAGGATATGTACAGTTACTGCAAGTGGATACATTTTTTAATGAATAATTCAGCACCAAAGGAGCGTTCAAATGAAAGAAAAAATAAGGCATTTTTGTCAAAGATTGACTTTAGTTAAATTTTACTTTACTGTAAAAATATAAAATGTTGTATTTTAAAATAAAATTTTGAAGGGCAATCTTTTACAACAGGATTCTCACAAACATCCATAATCTGTAAAATGACTTATCAAGGGGAGTAGTAGCTGGAGATACAACTGTGTCCATAGAGTGATTCTGTATTTGTCTAATGTGGAGGTATTAGATGGTTCAAAGTGTATAATTTAATTCCGCTCTGTAAACTGAGGCAATGTGTTTTCCATCTGCTGCTCCATCAGGACTTCTCACCTACTGGAGATAGCAATATTTACCATTACCATACTTCCGTGCCGACAGCCTTTACTGTGGCTGGAGGTGTTGCAGGTACTTAAAAATGTGTTAAGGCCCTGTTACATCATATGTCATTGCTACCACCATATCATGAGAATTGAAGGCATTCACAAAATAGAAGCCTTTGTACCCTTAACATGGCTCATGCTTTGTATTCAGCACACCCCTACCGGGACATTTAGGAACAGGTACTGGATGTCCTTTTCTTGATCTCTTTGACAATGAAAAGCATCCGCAGTGGCTGTTTTGATTCACTGCACAGGTCTAAATCCATGTCAGGAGGCTCTATAGGTCAAGACACTGATGTAGCCTGTCTATTGTGCACAGGACATGCTTTGTATTGAGATATCACCCACAGGTGAGGTAATAACCCCTCAAGGCTTCCCTCTTAAACCTCCCCGGTGTCAACAGCAAGCCTCGACAAGATTCATAAAACACCAATGAAGTTTCTTTCATTGGAGCCACTTTTTTGTAGAGTCTTGACCTCCCGGTAGTTGTCCTTTTTAGTTTGACCCTTTAGGTATGAGGTCCAGGGTAAAAGTTAAGTGCAATAATATCTGAATCCTACCAAAGCTGAATTAATTTAAGTCTGTCAACTTCGCTCAGTGACGTCAGTTAGCTCTTTGCAGAGGTGTCAATTTGCCTGGCAACATATAACTGTGTTTGTTTAAGAGCTCATCAGGGATTATCGTTTGTTATCATGTCAGTGGAAATCATTGGCCCGCTGTGGAAATTGTCTAAATGGATTTTGTGCATGAGCCATCATGAGGGATTTATGTAGTTGAGGTATGGTCAACACAATTTTAACCAAAGGGTTAAGAGAGCTGCCTGCAAGAGCTCAGATAAGAGTTAACATGGAAATCCCTCACTTGTCCATGCTCCCCTATCTCTCTTGTTTTCCTCGTGACGAAGCAGTCTTGTTGTCTCTTTGCAGGCAGGGATTGGCTGATACTGTTTGTTGTACCGAAAGGATCTTATTAGTTGTGACAGCTTGAATCTGTCTGTGTATGTGATGGTTATTTGGCCTGTGGAGGTTACAGTGTCTGCTGACTGCCCATGCCTTTCATCATTGTTGCACCACTGGCCTCTTTATTAGATGTTCGTCCATCCTGAATGTGATATGACACTTGCTTTCTAGTGAGGAACCTAATATACGGGCATGTCTGTAAGCTCCCTTCTCTCAGGGTGTGACAAACTAAAGGATGAGCTCCATAAACCCCCAAAAGGCATGACACCTGGCTCCACGCATTTTCCAGAATGGTGCAAGCGTGACTCAAACAGCCTTTCAGCCACAGCTAGAACTCAGATGCTGTTAAAGGCTGTGACATTGAAATAGAGTTCATTGTATATACTGTACCTGTGTCATCTTCTCGCAACCTGCCTATCAAAGTGAAGCAAACATGGTCCTAAATTGTGCTTGATGCTTCAACGGCATGTGCCACTAATAACAGGCTCTTATGAGTGGGTGTAGGACTGGGTTCCCTGTAATTCACCAGCAGAAGCCCAGCAGAGAGCTGACTCCTTTTGTCATGGCATCAGAACTTTGACTGACAGGGAGATGTTCTGATGTGGAGGTAGAGACGGAATAAACAGGCGCAGCTACACTTGAAACCATATGGGGCTTTCCTGCCCTCGGGACATGGCTGTTTCCACATACAGAGGAATGAATGTCAATCATGCAATTTAAAAACCCACCGGCATCAAAAAATGCCTTTGGAGCCCCCTTTCCTGTTTACTATAATGTAAGCACACAAAAGCTTGCTATCTCTGTCTCTCTATGATGCACATACACATACAAACACACACAGAGAGTATTGTACAGTGCAGTATTTTATTTATTTGTGTTTATGAGACTCCTCTGTCTTCCTGAATGCTAAATGTAGATAAGCTACTTTCCCTGAGCCGATTATCAGCTTCAGAAACAAGTGGGCAGACCACAGCAAACATTCAAACTGAGAATAAATTGAAAGAGCAGAAGAGAGGGGAAGAGGACTGTTTAGTTCCCCTCCTACGTCGCTGGAAATGGATCTCAGCAGTGGCATTTCTCTCCGGCTCAGTCCGGAGATCCCCCCGGCTTCAAGAGACGCTGCTGTTTGCCACACTGCACTCCCAGTAATTCATTTGTCCTGTAACTCAATAGGAACACAGCAGATATGATGGCTTTTAGAGAGTTTCATTGTAAACATAAGGAAAGTCCTCTCCGTGGGGATCTAGGCAGTAACCTCAGCTGCTTAGATCAACAGTCAATTATTCGGCATGCTTTGTGCTACTGGTTAGACATGTTGTTTATGAATGTTAACCATCAGACTGTTGTTGTTGTTGAGCTTGAATAGCTTATGTATACAGTACAACTTCCAGTGTTGTGTCTGAGACCTGTAGACAGCACGAGAATATTTCCCCTAACTCGCCTTATTAGATTAGGCATGACTGAAATGTTAGACTTCACGTTGACTGTTTTCATAGTCGGTAAACAGACTTCAGTGCTCCTGCACTCGTGTCAACTTACCATTAGGTCTATCTTTGCGCCACTCCTCCTGAACTTTGTGACAGAGTTTTTCTCATGAGGTAAGGCGAGCATTGTAATATATATTGTCTGGTGGTCATCACAACCTTCAATTTCTTTTGCAGAGTATTCAAAACTTTGCAGCGTGGACACAAATATGACTCTAAATGTCTATGCATAGCATTGCAATGGTATGCCTGACGATGACTTAATTCAGGGCTACATTTACATTTGTAAATAGCACAAAACTGACAGGCTCTACTAGAAATGAGCAATATGCTGTCCTATCAAATGGCGGGACGGCTACTGGTTGGGAAATGGGACGTGTTAGGGGCATATGAACTGTATATGCCTGTTGACAATGATGAATGGTGCCTCCAAAATACAGTAGAGATGATTTCCTCCACTTTATATATTTATATATTAGCAATTGGGGCCGTTTTTTGACCAATCTGATTAGGAGGCTACCATATGGGGAAAGGAGAGGAGGAGGGAACGCCGCAGCGGAGGACACTCACTCCATGTGATAGGTCTTTTACAAATGGATATTGGCTTCTATCAGAGTGCTTCTAACTGCACTGCTGAAGTGTAAACAGTGACCCTCTGCACCATCTGGCAAACTCCTCCAGAGTTATTACACGGAGAATGTAGAGTGAGGAGACACCGTGTTAAACTGCTCCGGCTCACACTGAACAGAATGATAACTAAATGCAGTGAGGCTCTTTTGGTTGCAAAGACTTAAGTATAAACCAGTATGACCATCTCGCATTACCACACAAATCTATGAATGATAGTTGCGATCAGTCAGTACTGTGATCTCTTCACTAAAATTAAACTGTGACTCAAGGTTGTCCCCGGCTTCTTTTCCAGTTGTTGTCATGCAGGCAGCAGCATTAGGAACAGCACACATTTTAGGAGCCGTTGTGCAAAACCTGTAAAGATGCCTCTTTACTTCATAAAACTGTTTTATAGGGCCTGATGTTTTAATGGTGTTTACAAGGTTTGTATTATTGCAAGCTTTCTGTCAGAGACACATGACCGGTGCTTTTGAGCCTTTCGCAGTCTGGCACTCAACTTTCTTCAAGCCTGTTTTATGCCTTGATAAAACATGCCAATTATTCACATATTGCGCAGTTTGAAAGACTTTGCAGCCAAGACGGAGCAGTGAGGAAGCTGTGTTATGGTAAGGTGGGAGTAGGAGGAATTAAAATATGTTCTTCTCATTTGTGTTCCATGGAGTCGTGTTATTTTCTCACTAAACTGACGGCAAAAAGGTTTCAGTCTCCCCTTGGAATACCACACAGTGTAATTTGGGTTGTATTTATGAGGGGGTCAATATTAGCAATTATGCTTTTGTTTGTTTGTTTGTTTGTTTTGTCTAACATGCTTAGCTTTGAGTTCATTCAAAACAAAACTTAACTCTGCATGTAAAACATTTTGAGGAGATGCACGACTTCACTGATAGAAATTGGGGCCAAACTAATTGCTACAAACATCCTCAATTTGCATCCATATGAAAAACAAACAAACATGGAAAACACTGCTAAAATGGTAAAGAACTCTGCAATTTACAGCACAAACTAAATATTTTTATAAAACTGCCCATAAACAAGCAAACTGTATTCTCTGAAGTCCTTCAGTAATTTTATTCTGTTTCAAAATCTGGTCAGGTGTCTTCATGGTGCCTTCAGGCTTTGTTTAATATTACTTACGCTGTGTCCAGTTCTTATATCGTCCTTGTCAGTGTCTGTTTTATCTAAATGACACCTACAGGCCTTTTATGTCCACAGACCACAGACTGCCCCGTAGATCATACTGTTTAATTCTGATACGCTATATTATATAACTGGGAAGAGTATTAATTCCTCCCAGTTTTATTGATATATTCTAGCCAAGGCTGGTGAGGCGCTAGTCAATACTTTAGAATGTAAATTATATTAATGTGTATCAAGTCTGGGCACAGAGTTGCTGGAAATGTTTTTTGAACAAAAGGGAAGATTTACACATAGCGTTCTGAACCGTACCATCTTGACCCCTGTTCTGTGTAAATGTGTCTGTTTGTGACACCAGTGGCCTATTCATCCTGTAATAGAAGCCGACACTGGGCGCTGTGTTTATAGACATCCAAAACGCTGTCAGTCACTGTGATGATGTGTTGTGTTGCTCTGAGAGGCTGCCGTGGAGCATATCCATCGTAGGTATGGGGCTCCACACCTGGGATGGATATGCTCTACAGGCCCAGACCATTAACACATCCACCACTGACCCATAAATCACTGTCCAGGGCCCCCTCAGACAGCCGGGCCTGTTGGAACATTCTGGCCTCCTCCACTGGCCACATATGAACCACTGCAGATAAATCAGATCCTTCTCGTCAACAACTTTCATTCTTTTTCCTCTTCTCCCAGTTATAGCCAGATTAGCGTTTTCAAATTTTTTTATTGTATTCAAGTATACGACCTAAAATGTCTATTACTTTGTTTTTGCTTTCCATACTTTTACATGGTTTGTAAAAGTATAAGAAAGTGTGATAATCAGCATGACTGGCTTTTTGTGCACACAGACCATCATGTGAAGGAGGTCAGAAATGAGAATATGAAGTGACTCTGCTTTGGCCTGTGCGAGGAAATACGAATGCAGTTCATTACTGCATGAGGCTCACAGTGGTGTCAGCATGTCTCATGAAGTGCTACACATGCGGCTCTCAGACAAAGCTGAAGGTGCCGAACCCTCTTGCTCTCATGAAGAGGCAGTCAGCCAGCCGCTCTCCTTGTCCAAGAAATGGAGTCGTTGTGGTTTGCGTGATGAAGCTTAATCCTATCCCCTCGACAAATTAACTCATTAATGATTGATTTAGATTGAACATGTTTGAAGAAACCATTCATCTATTCATGGAATGTCATTTGTCCTGTTTTATGGAGTGATGCTTTGGACAAGAAGTACCAAAATGGAAAAACCCAATCGTCCAGGCAAGATAGGCTTTTTTCTTAATGCCTTTCTCTCCATCTGCCTCATAATTCTCTCACACAAAGAATTCATTTGAGCTTCTCGACTGCTCAAAATTATGATATGTACTGATTAAAACTATTCTTGTACCTAAATTGAAATGCAAGATATGCCATTGTATGTGATTATCATTTTAACATGTGCACAGGCCTGTGAACCCCAACTGCGGCAAAGTGCTTAAGCTTTAATTCACCCCATTGTTATACCCACAAAAATGGATTTTTTGCACACCTCATACGCTTGGCATGGAATATGGGACAGTGAATGTGAGCACCGAGAATGTGAAGTACTTCATAGCAAAGGATGGTACTTTTCCTCAGTTCTGGAGCATTGTGAATGCCAGCAGGAAGAACATTGGATGAAGAAGAAAAAGAGAGACAAGAAAAAGTGAGTGCAGGCATGAGGGAAAGATGGAATGGAGGAGGGTGTGGGGATGATAAACTGAAAGAAAAGATGCCAGCTCATTAAACATGTACAGTTGAGAGACAAGCAGTGAAGAAAGGGGTAAGAAAAAGGGAAAAGAAAGTTGTTGTTTTTTTCTCTCCTGGGCTTAGATGCAGCCAGCATGGCCGTACCCTGTTGGCCTCCTGCAGAGCAACAACCCACTGTTCTGTCAACACAATGTATGTCATCATTGATAAACCCTCTGTGAAGAGAAATGCATTCTAGTTCACAAGAATAATACATAATGTGGCAAGGGCAAGATCAGAGAAGAAAAAGCTGGCTTTAGAGCGTTTTCATGCGGTGGCGCTGATTACTTTTCTGCTCTCATGTGTTTCTAAAACATACATTAGCAAGAAATGCTGTAGCATGTGGATGTGGTCTTTAATGGAGAGGACCCCATTATTTCTTGCTACAGAGGCAATGAGAGATAATATCATCTATTACATTTTCTCAGAAGTCATAGAAGCTTTTGCACAAAGAAAAAAGTCTCCTTTTTGCAGGGTGTGAGTGTGTCTGTAATGGCGCTTTTGTGCAGTTAGGTCTTCACAGCAGAAGTAACAGCAGATGAGGAAAGCTACATGAAAAGATTTTATTTAAATATGGAAGTAAAATAGTTTAGTAATTATTTCAGTCATTTTTCTAAGTCTTTCATTTATTCTCCTTCACTCTGAATGCATCCGTGTAGTATTAGTGTTTGGCGTTCTCTGATAGTTTGCAAGGACAAGTTAATCATTATAATTTTGAGGATTTGGGCTTGATGGGTCTGACGTTCTTAAGCCTGTTCAATAGCTTATTCAGAGAATGGAATATGAATCTTTTTGAAGCAAAATGTGTTCTCATAAATCTGTGAAATAACTGCCCCGATAGGACTGTAATTACATTACGGAGCCATTATCAGTCGGCAGGTTTCCTAAGCAACTGTCCAATGATATGATCCACTGTGTTGCCCTGTATTCCAGCAAACACTGAGGCAAACGTTACATCACTGACTGCTCCAATGAGTGTTGCAATCTTGTCAAACAAGTGTTGCAAGGATCAAATCAGCAGCAATTATTGTCATTGATTGATGTAGTGTCATTAGTTAACATCGAGGCACTTTTGCCTTTGCAGTAACTAGATCAGTGAACGCATCTGTATACAGGAAGGAGCGACATCTGATCGGTTGTCAGTGTACTTCACGTGTTTCTTTGTCTGTGTGCTTGCCATATGATGGACATGGTCTTTTCCTGGGTTTCATAATTCCTGTGACCCGTGATGGGCTTGAGTCGCTGTCATGCTGAATGCCTGCTATCATCTGAAACTACATTTCTAGAATCGGTGTCTCCCTCCTCTTGGTTCTGTTTCTGTGGTTATCGTAATGAAGGAATGAGCAGAATATAGGATTTCCTGTTTCCTTGTTCAAGCATGATATGCGGCTGCATGGGCTGAAGAATGTGTATTTGAATGAGTTTTAACATTCATTTTGCTGTATGTCCAAACTGGTTGCACAGGGCATTATTCACTCATAATGCGCTCTTTGTGTAATGCTGATGCCTTCTCCTTGTTCCAAATGCCAATGACATTTTAGCACACTTGCCACTGCATAACAACCAAATGTAATGCCAGTCCCAACACTAAATGGAAGTCCAAATGTTGTTGCTCTCTCGCACAGAAGACTGCTGTTCATAACATTACTGCATGTGTGTGCATCCTTTCTCAGGTATCTGGCAGAGAACAACTTTTGAATAAATATCCGTAAACATTACCAAGTAAACTCTCCAAAAGAAGTAAACATCCTTCACCAAACACCATCTCCATGTGAATTTCTATTACACATCTTTTGTCCAGTCTAATTTATCTTTACGCATTCCTTCGGGTGAGTCAGAGTTTCGGCTTCACTGCTTTTCATCCGACCTGGGGCGGTTTCCAAATAAGAAATGTTAACCATGGCCCATGAAGTTTCACTCCTCACTGATCGCTCGGTCAGTCACAGCGATGCAGGGGGCAGCAAACAGATGCTTGGTCTTGCAAAGTAGCTATGAATTTAGTGGCCAGAAAACGCGATGATCTAACATTGCGAGGAAATGACTTGTTTTATTATTATCAGCATTCACATTACAGGCTCATTAACAAGAATAATGGAGCTCAATAAAGCAATCAGGCTCTGAAATAAACTACAATTAAACAACCTTATTTTGCCCCATTAGAGGAAGAGCACCCCTCAGGGCTGAAGAAGACTGACATTGCTTCAGTCTTTTCCCATCTGCTGCAAACACATTATTACTGTGCACTCGTAACAGTCACATACTGTAAACATCAGAAGAAAACAAACAGGACAAAGAGGATTTTTGATTGTTCCTGTTATTTGAAGGCTTCGTAATGCTTCTGCCATGCTAAACAAACACATCCCAAAGCTTTTAATGTCTAGTTACACTGCACTAACACGTTGTGTACTGTTGTCTTTCTGCAGAGTATCACTCCCTCCATAAATCCATCCACAGCCCCAGCATGAAGTGCGGACTGTAGTGCGCAAACATGTCGCAGGGCTGTGCTTTCGGAGCTGCAGCGCCAGGGCAAGTCTGTCTGCTTGGGGGCTATAATTTAATTAAGGGATTAGCATTGCTGTGCAGGGTATATTATACTTCTTTCAGCACCTGCCATTTAACCTTGCTGGTGGTGAGCAGGACATGCAGGAACAGAGAGAGGGGTTAGCTTTAATCGTCAACATGCTGCATGGAGCCCTGAACGGTGGCTAGGGGTTTCTAGCCCCCCTTATTGATTCCAACAGATGGCAGAACCAGAGAAAGAGTTTTTCCGCTGACTCGATGCCCAGATGAACAGCAGTGGAGAGCTTGCCATGGCTTCATTAAATATTCACTCGCAGCGACAACACACCAAACATTAAGCACACACAGACAAGACACAAAAGAACCACAATGAAAGTGTCACTGTGTGCGCAGATATCTGAACAGAACATGGAGCCATATCGAAGGAAAAAAGACATTTACCTCATTCCCATGCCTTTTGAAATATTTAACGGTCAGTATTAATGGCTTCCATAGCCCAGTAAAGTTGATAATACAAGTCGGAATTATATTAAATATTCATTTTGAACTTATTGGTTCATTTTTTTCTTTCAACATACTTTCTAAGCTTGGGAAGGATACATTTACCGTCTTATCTTAGACAATTATCATTATCAATCAGTCTTTTCATCGTGCTGCTTCAGAGAAACTGTAATATAAAATTCATAAAGCAGCAATGGAACGGGTTGTGCAAAGACTTGGGAGAATATGTGGATGTGTAGTCATGGAGGCTGCCGTTTTGCATGCAAAACAGATAAATCAATTGAATATGAAGTTGGACCACCTGAGGATTTGTTTAAGTTAGCAATTAACTGGAGGGAAGATGATTGTTGGGCAGGTCAGGGAAATAATTACAGGGCTCAGGCAATGTCAGGCGTCACGTTAAGCCACATCAAGACCCATCTGTGTGTGCAGAATTACATATGAAAACATGCAAATTAGATTTTAATGCTTTGTTGGGATGCACTTCCTGTAGCATTGCAATAACAAGCTCATTGAAATGCAGTGCTACATGTACTGAGATTTCCAGACCTGCATGTCCAGGTTTAAATTTCACTCATTATTTGAAATCGCATGAGATTCGTTAGAGTTCAAAAACACTATGGGTTAGCAGTTGGATTCTTGCTGTGTCTACGCATGTATCCTCCTACAGTGTAATAAATATGTGTAGGTGAGGCCATCCATTAAACTGCATATAACATTATGTTAGTATTCACAGTGAAGGCTTTCTTAACCAGGCAGCAACCTCTGGTTCTGAAAATTGAAGCCAGCGCCGAAGTGCCCTAAACTTGCATACTTTCTAATAGCCAGCAGGGGGTAAATCCTCTGGTTAATTGTGTAGAAGTGCCCAAGACACGGAGCCTCTACCATCAGGGTGTGCACATGTGTTTTGCATACAGTAATTGGAATGTGATTTGTTTGTTTGTTTCTCGACTTGCCGTTCCAGTTGAACTCTGTATGCTCTGATGATTGTCCTTTAGACCTCTAGCGGACATCCACAGAATTCTCTTGAGAAAACTGGAATTTCTCGGACACAATCTGAACTAATAAACTTAGTTTAGTGAGAATACCCTCACTAAGTTGTTAGGCTCTCAATTTAACTAGGACCTGGACAAATTCAAGAAAGGATTTGGGGGCACTCAGACCATTAAGGCTTCCATATAAACTAGTTAATTACACAGCCTGCAACTTTTATCTGAACCACAGCACAGGACAGCACAGGACACCAGGGGGGGAATGGTCTTCTTCTTTCCCCCTGTCTCTCGCACAGAACATGTATTTGTGGTTCATCATTATTCATTGTACTCTTTATCATATTCTTCAATCTTTATCATATTCTTCAATCATTCTATTAATTTAGTTTATCGTTTATTTTCTGTTTAGTTATGTAGTGATTCCAATAAACATATTTATAAAGAACTTGATTAATTGATTTGTGTGTATATTAAATAATAATAGGTCCCTGTACACCTTGATAATAAGTCCATAGCATCCCTGAGATTAAGATTGAATTGATTAATATCCCATTTTGAACTATTTTTCCAAAATTAGGTGGCGTCTTAAATTGTATATTATTTTAGGTAAACTAATGGTGGCATATGGCATAAGGTGATTACCATAATTTGTTTACACTAATGTATGGGTTTATAAATCATAATTATAATAATAATAATAATAATGTTTATTAATATCCTTTATTGATCCTAAAGTGGTAACAACTGGGGGTTCACGGTCTTGCTCAAGGACACTTGAGCGGGGATCGAACTGGGTACCTTGCAGGACAACCACTCTCCCCCATGAGCAGCCGCCCCAAAATGATGATCATTCCGTTAATTATGCTCCCATTTAGGGTCAACCAGACCATAAAACAGGGCTACTTTGGGAGTGAGAGGTTACGTTTTCCGGACTAGGAGCTTTTGTCTTATCACTTTAAACCTTTCAACCTGTTCATGAAAGTTAATTTGAACCATATCAATCGTCTAAAAATGATTCAGCATTTAGTTGCACTTAGCTCTACTTTTTCTTGTCACTTCTGTTTGCAAAAAAACACGATGCCGACCGTGATGCCTCAAAACCGTAGTCGGGTGACGTCACAGGGACGACGTCCACTTCTCATATACAGTCTATGATCTGAACACTAAAAAAACGCACGTCTTTCAACCTACTTTTCTATTCACTGATGTCACGGGGACAGGAAGATGTAAAGATTCAATTTGAAATGTCTTTCATTTGGTAGATGCGGTTAAACAGAGCTTGGAGCTAA
Organism: Cyclopterus lumpus; assembly: GCF_009769545.1. Lineage (NCBI taxonomy): Eukaryota > Metazoa > Chordata > Actinopteri > Perciformes > Cyclopteridae > Cyclopterus > Cyclopterus lumpus. The sequence goes on along the minus strand of NC_046980.1, from coordinate 16,186,438 downwards.
TTTAATTGGGCATATCTGTTCATGCTTAATTTTCAATGTGTGCTTGAGAGAAGAAGTGAAGGAGTGGGAGAGAGAGCTGTAGCTTTGTAAACACATACAGCTGTATCCTCTTGAAGCAGGCCCTGTGGCTGCCCCCTCTTCTTCTCCGTGTGTACGCTATCATGTACTTCTGTCATGATAGGGGACAATGAAACTCAGGGTTCGAACGGCAGTTATTAGTTGTGTTCCCTTTTCTCTCTTTATGTGTCTTTTTCCCTCACTGTTCTCTATTTACTCTACTTTGTCTGGGTGGGGGGGGGACACATCTTTTTTACACCGTCATTAACCCTGTTTCTCTTTTGGTTTCTGTTTTTCTCAAGTATATTTTGTTTCTCCTTAAATTGATTGTGCTGAGGGAGCAAAGACGAGACCAGGACCCACAAATCAATGTCTTATATTGAAATGCCCAGTCAGTGCTTATTGTTTGATGCTCATTATTTTGAGTTGTGTCTGTCTGTGTTTATTCAAAGCCAGGACTTTGTCATGCTGTACTGGATTCTGTACAAGCGGGTCTTAGGATAGAGCTCTTTCTTTGTTTGGACGTCTCCCTCTCCAGGATCACCAGACTGTGCAGCATAAATCTGATTGGCAATGCATCACTGCAGCAATGTGTTTTTCTTTCACGCAGAGATACTCAGTGTAAACTGCTAACAGAGACACATTGAAATGGAAAATGTGAGGAAAGAAATGTTAGAATTAGTAGGGATTCTGTGAAAAAGTTGTTCCATTCACTGTAGGCAAATTTTGGATCTTAACTTTTATTTCTAAGCCTTTAGATGGTGTGAGACTAGACAACATAAGATTTACTCAGGAAATCAGCTCAAAGGTCAGAACTGTGAGCACCGTTTCCACTGTGCTACAGTTTAACTAATTGTACAAGCCTCTAGCTAGTCATTTTAAAAACTGTGTTAAGCAAGCTAGTAAAAGACTCCAAAACAAAAACTTGGCAACAGAGCTTGCATTATGCAATGGATTTATTAAGTTGTTATCACCAACATGTCAGCAAAAACTGCCTACTTCCACCTCCAGCGGGATAGAGAGACCCATCTTCTTTTTACCCTGGTTTAAATATAGAGATGGTGTCCTCCGTTTCAACACTTAATTTGTCCTAATACTCTTTTAAATGGGCTCCCGCTATAGAGATGGACAAGTATTCTTGTGGAACTGCTATGTGTGATAATAAGCCTCTCATTTGACCGCCCTTGCAGGCCAATTATAAAGCTGTAACAGGGCAACACCTCCTCAGCCTTTCTGTTATTAAACGTCTCTGGTCTCTCACTCAGTTTCTCTTTTTGTCTCCTGTCCTTTCCATCTTTGTCTTTCTACCTCTCTCTCCCCCTGCGGCATCGAGTAGAGAGGGCCGGCATGGTGATGGCCAGCCCTAGTGTCCTTTAGTGTCCGATAACAGAGCCTTCCCATCAGCTCCCTGCCTCAGCCAAGCAAGGCCTGGCTAATGGATTTGGCTGGCAGGCATACATCCCTTCATCCCAATTCAGCCACCCTGCTCTCTCCCACACCTCTCAATTATTCAGTCTCCACTTCTATGCAAATGGTTTCCTATTGAGAAAAAACCTGCCATCACTTTCATCTGGTTGTTATGTGTGCTGATGCGTGGGACTCCGGAGACTTGTCGGCTGTGACATATGGTATAGCCGGTGAGATGGAGCGTGCTGCCTGCTTGCCGATCCCTCATATTCTTCTAGGTGAAACTCCATCAGACCTGAACCATTAGAGGCTGATCTATCGAAGTGCCGTTCACAAGTGGTAACACTCTCTAGCAGTTCCCTAGCAACCGCCGCAAGCGCTGGTCCTTTTCACTGTAATGCTCAGTTGCTTAGCTACAGAGACTGACAACACTACACATGGCTGGTCTCCTCATGAAGTCAAGGGCCAAACACCATCATTCAGAAACTGGATCAATGAAAAGAAGCACACAACACACCACTCTCTAGCTATCTGGGAAGTTTCCATCTGGATATTACAGTCGTTATGTTGGATATTCTCTGTAGTTGATATGCCAACAACTCTCTTGCGTCTTCACGTTACAGTGTGTTAACCCAACACCTGGCATTCAAATTAAAACAATAACATAAAATGGTGGAAAACTAGCATGTGCTTGATCGCATGTGTGTATGTGTGTTGCTCCTTGGAGTCAGAGGGTGTATCAAGGGCAGGATCTGCAGGAGAAGAGAGGTTTTGGAGGACTGTCTAATTAAGGCACATAAAACAGCCAGCAGGAAGGTGTGCTGCTGATTTAGCCCTTCCCCTCCATGCTGGCCACCTGTTAAAAGATTTATTTCCCAGGTCAGTGGTAGGCGCTTGCCATCATCAGGCAACCTGCTTCTTCCTTTGGCATAGTGGGAGGCCTGCAGAGAAGTGAGGAAGGGGTTACTTACTGTATGGCAAGAGAACCTAAAGCAATAACCTTTGTTTTCCACTTTTTTTATTTGGGGCTGCCACTTGCAGTCAGGACGAGGGGAAGCAAAGGAAAACCAACAACCGTTGTCTTGAGATACATTTTGAGAGGCATTGAAAGTTCTTTGTAATATATCGTTTCCGAGTGTGTGGAGACCAATGTGCAAGTGGGAGAAACTTCCTCCTTAAGTCATCTGGGAGACATTGTGCCCTTCCAGTAGCATACCTCAGCAATGTCACACCCCACCTTAGCAGATGCTTAAAGAAAACACCAGCAAGTGCATTTACCCCCATTTCACACTCTCATATTTCATTTTCACGTCCACTGAGGTTACCTTTCCATTTTCTTCTCCACTGCAGATACAGCGGGGTGAACATGGTATGTTATCTGTTTATTTATGAGAACTGCAGAGAGGGTAATGTATTTACCAAAGCCACAGATATGTGTGTGTTTTGAAGATGTCTCTGAGGTAATTTCATGAATCTGTAGTTAGGTTTATGCTAACAAGGCCTGGGTAGACACACCCCCAGATGGCGGCATGTGTCTGCCCCCCTGAGAGGCAGACACCGCTGGGCACCACCAGGCGGTGGCAGGGCCTGCTAACGCCAAAAATAATTAAGCACGCTGTCACAAGCTTTTCGCTGTATTCGCACAAAATGTTCATCCAAGTCTCAACATGGGAGAAGGCCCCTGCCTCCAGTCTTTTCTTTTACAGAGACTCACTCACGCCACACACACCCACTGCAGCACTCACTGTTTGCGCATGATGTCATTGCCAGAGCAGAAGAAGTAGTCTTTGATCAAACGTCTCAGAGGAATGGTGCTTTGTAGTAAACCAATAAGATTAGATTAGCATTCCTCATTTGTTATTGTATACTTTATCAGATGCATTATAATGGAAATTGTCTTCATACTTGCTCAACCTGCAAGTGCTGAACATACAATTCATTATAATGCACAAGATACGTGATCACATGTGAACAGTTGTATCTTTGCGGCACCATGCAATACTAAGTTAATGATTACGCTGTATTGTACTGCAATCCACTTGAGGTATGAATCCCATTATTAGCTCTATGTTGGCAGACTGGGAATTATGTGGCTACTGTTACTATGACAACATGCTAATCAGTATAAGGTGGATCTGGCAGTTTAATGCTAAGCAGCTATATATTGACTATATTTTTCCTGACATATATGATTGGGTAGTACTGATTGGGAAGGTGGTTGAGACAAGAAAATAGCCACTGCTTCTGCAGCTGCTTCTATACTGAGGAATGAAGGTTGCCTCAAGCCTGCAGATTTATCTTTAGTGTTTATGTTTTTTAAAGGCAATACAGTATCACACATACTCTGTTTTGATATCAAAGGGCCTTTACGTCCACAGTATTCAAAGCAGGTGGTATAGGCTTGTTTTAACACCATCTGTGTGTCTCTTTGGAGGTCTGCTGTATTTGCAGATCTACCAAAGGTCCTCCATGCTTTTATCACCTCCAGACTATTGCGATAGACTTTATTCTAGTCTAAGCAGGCACAGCATTCAAAGACCGTAACTTATACAAAATGTTGCTGCCAGGCTTTTAACAAGTTGTAAAGGAAGGAAGGAACCACTTCACATCAATCCGTCCCATTTTACAGTTAAAAGTTAGATTCAAACCTTGACCTGCTCATTCTGATGAACTAATATTAAAAGAAAGGCAGCAAACTGAAAAATAAGTCACTTCAAACCGTCGAAATCTTTTTTTTAATACTTTGTTCTTGTCATCTATGGTGATTATTTGCATAAAACGCAATTTATATGATCAGGAAATACATGATTGTATTTTTATTTTAAATGTTTAAGAGCATAAATCATACTAAATCTTCAAGTTTCTCGCTTAAAACGTAATTTTACAGGATTACATTTTAATAAATTATGATGGCGTATAATAATAATTTTCCTTCCCCCAATACTAATTTTCACTCAATAGCTCGTGAGACGATGCAACCCCATTAAAAATAATAGCCAGTTTTGACAGCAGTAGATGGATTCGTGCATCAGGTATACAGCTCTTGCTGTCATTTGGCTTCCTTCTGGGTGGTTTGATAGAAAGAAAATATTTTCGACACAAAACAAGGTCTATGGATTATTATTAATAACCTGGTCATGATTTCTGTAAAGAGAAATTGCTGTTGAGTGTTTCAAATTGGACAAGACAAGTGCCATTATTACATATATTGGAGAGAAGATAGACATCTCTATAGATAATATCTCTAAAACTAGGCACTCCCACTAAAACTAGATTGATAAATATCACTACAGGTATTAGGAAAAATATGTATTTTGGATTTTGATGTTAAATGTCCATTTAAAATACTAGTAGCAGTGGCTTCTCATCACCCACTACAACGTGCTGTTCCATAATAAAACATGAAGCAAAGATAGTTCGTAAACACTGCTATGGAAGGTACTGCAGGTACAGATGCTTTGAAAGCCTGAGCTGTGGGATATGCTTAAAATATCCAACAGACAATTTACAGTGGCAGTAACTCTTAAGAGTTTAATGAAGTTATAAACATATCCATATCTTACTTGCATCATCTTTTACTGAGTTATATAATTGTCTGCTCTGGGGCTTTGGAGTGTAATACTGTTATCCTGAAGTCTACATTTGAGGCAGACCGACAGCTGCCTCAAATTGCTGTCCATCCCTTAGATGTTCTCTGTCTCTCCAGTCAGGTGTGGCAAACTATTTTCAGCTCAGTCTGAGCGGCAACACTGATGTGTGCAATGTTTTTTACCTGCTCTTCATCAGTTCATTTCATATCCAGTGCGGGTTTACTTTGAAGAAGTGATATCTTGCTGATGTGGCCATGTGTTTTGGGCTGCTTTGGGCTGGATTTAAGAGTTTAAAAAAAAAAAAAATGTTTGCCTCTGTGCTAAAAGAAAATCCTCTTGACTTTTTCAAGCCTTCTGTCCCGCATGGTTTGACTACCCAGACGTGCCTGAATGGAAAACAGGGTTTGTTCGACTGTTCTCTGATCTATGAAAAGTAAATGTTATAAACTTCTGTTGGTACTCTTTGGAGGCAAAAGATTTTGATAACATCAATCTCAATAGATGTTCCCTGTTTGAGCAGTGACTGCTGTGTACAACTGGGTACTTATGTGTACAGCATCCCGCTTTTCTCATCTCATTTTTTCTGGACGTCTCTCTATTGGTGGCTCCTTATGTCAGGCTGAAAACTGAAATCAGATGGTGAGGCATATTTTAAAAGTCAATAGTAGCAGTAGGCATTTGCAGAATCTGGCAGAAAAAGAGACTTGCTTGTCTGCTTCAAGGCTCCAGGCTAAATTATTTCTTTTAACTTAACTGATGGCTGATTGCTGAGCTCACTTCAAGTCAAAAAAAATTTCACCGTAGTCCTACTGCGTCTTCAATCCCGCACAAAGGTCCCACGGTAATCTCTCTTGCTCTCCAGTTTGCTCGTCGGCTGAAAGAGCCAGCCTGTGCCATTTATCTCACACAACTAACAAGTTCTCATGCCCCTGACCTGCACTCTGCTTGTGTAGAGACCACACATTGAAGCTCTTCTGCCACGTCAATCGAGCATAGTACCCCAAATTATCTCATTAAGCCCGCATTTTTGTGAAAGTAAGATAAATGTTCATGCAGCATGTGGCTCTGATTGCCAAAATACTCTGAAGAACAAGAGACTGTTGTGCAAAAGGCTGGACTGCTATGAATTATGGGGGCTGTGGGGAGGGAGCAGGGATAGCCTCCCGTCCATCATGCTGCTGCACACTGCTCATAGTACTTGTGTTTGATCCAGCTAAATCTGGCCTCCTGTGTTTGTTGAACATATGAAAACATCCGCCTGTGTCATCAAAAGCTCACCCTAAAGTGTACTGTGCCATTAGTAGCATTAATGCAGGACTGCCGAGAGATGTAGCGTCGCTCTGTTATCTCGTGTTTGTTTTCAGTATCTGATGGCTCTGACCGGTGGACCTGCAAGGTTGCTGCTCCCCTTCTCTTCACCAAAGTGGAGACCAATCCAGTAAATGTTTCCTTTTTATATCTAAACTGCCCCACATAAACTTCCTTTTGGTATTATGAAAAAGTATATACAACAATTTTTTTTGCAGTTGTTAATGTACCCTGTCTGATGACATGACCAGATATCTAAACCACTCCTAGGAATGAGGAAAAATAACATTAATTATCCATTGTTTAAAATGGTTCCCTCAGCAATTTTGCAAAGTCTGTGTAAAGCAGTGGCAAGGTCAAACTCTTGAGTCTAGTATAGCCCTTTAGAAATAGACCCCATAAATGTATGTATTCCAGCATTTCCCATGCCACTAAAAGGCAAGAGTTTATATGTGCTCTAGTAAAGGCTTCTCCCTGGTGAGGCATTTCTGTCGGGGGTAACAAAGTGAGCGTATGCACAGCGTAGCACAGCCCTCAGTGCAGAAATGGCTGCATCTATGATAAATACACACGGATTGCACTAAAACAGGTGGGGAACCGACCGATGCTTCCCATAACCTGTGTATTTTCTAGACATAAACCTTTGCTAAATTCAGCAGTTTAACATATTTCCTTTATGACACAGCTGTGAGACAGATAGCCGGGATATACAGCAGGAAATGGACGGAAAGAGAGTAGGAGAGATTGACAGAGGCAGAGATGAAAAGGAAGGAGAATTGAAAAAAAGACATCACCGGGCGCTCCAACACAGCATCTAATGAGATTTGACTATACCATCAATCCAAAGCATCAACCCTGCACGTGTACTCACCGTGTGGTAACTGTATTCCAACATGTTTGATCTGTGCTGCGCCATGTGGCCATGTGTTATACTGTGAGTAATGTATTCCCATAGGAGTATGTTTCTTGTAGCTTTTGGTCGTGTTGCACAAGCTGAACACTGTGTATGTGTGTTCCCTGTGCTTTGAAGTATTATGTGGCAGGTGTACCAAGGTAGGTGCATTTTTTTTGTAGACTCTCCCTCCCTGGAGGACTTTGGTCACAGTTCGTCTTCATCCACATGGGGCCCTGAAACTGTCTCCGTGGGCGTTTGCAGAGAGGGTTGAGGAGGGCTGAGAAAGAGGAGTGTGAGAATGACCTCTATTTATTCCAATAGGGCCATCTCACAGAAGTTGTCAGTGCTGCCTCACACTGATGGGCAAGTTTTAAAGCTGTGGTAGAGTATCTTATATGACTCTGGTCCTGTGAGACTGCTCTGACTGGATGGGACCCTGTCACAGCTTTGTCAGTGGAGGTACCTGAAACAGGCACAGATAAGAGCCTGCTCCGGTGGCCCTCACACATGGAGCAGTAATAGGGCCATACCCCAATTCCACTGGCTGAAGTCTCTTGGAAAAATAGGACTGCCGTAGTCATTCTGCTGTCATTTCAGGAGGTCAGACTCTGTACGAGCAGTGCCCACAGGTGATACAGAAAAAGATATAGCAATGCTTTGTAGTGGGCTGGCATTGTGGCTTTATGGCTTGCTACGTCGCTTTCCCGCAAAAAGAGCCCAACATTTATTCCCAGCCCTTTTTTCTAATGTTGTGATACCTTTGCACTGGTTTCTTCTGGCTTTTGTTGTTTTCCGGTAAATGCACCAATTCTGTGAACATTTATTAATTTACTAGTGAGGGATGGACAACATATCATGCCTCTGAAAATGCTTGAATGGTTTTCGCTTCTCCTAATGTGTTATGGAATTGTTTGTCAAAATGAGATAATATGTACAAAGTACTATGTAGCTGCAGTGGTAATCTGGAAGAGAACAGCTAACAGATTAGCTGCATTGAATCCCTCAGGCCCAAATTACCCAGGCAGCTGGTTCAGTAGTGAAGGAGATAGTTTGTTGTGATTAGTCTTGTAATTAAACTGCACAGGCTATGAATACATGAGTAATGAGTGGCACCCTGGATGTAGAAGGAGTTGATAAGTGGGCTGCCTATTTGGTGGCGCTTCACAGGCATGTTGTAGTTTGGTTTATTTTGTCCGCTTTAAGGACACATTCCAGACATGTGAAGTATGGTAGCCATACAGACTCAAGGTCACAACATATTGGCGTGGTGTGTACACCCTTTGAAGGCAAAATGTACGGCACGCTGACCTTCGCAGACCTTTGCATACTCACGGATCAGGGAAGTATGACTTTGTCTTAAAGGTCATCCAGCCAGATAAAATGCAGATAATAGGTTAAGGATGCAAAAGTTGCTACAGAGGTTCACTTTCCACTACTTAAATTTTTTCTGTGGAATTAAGCGAACTGATTTACATATTATTATGGTTCCAAAATCTATGAATATATATGAATCGACTAATAAACAAATCAAGCAATTGAGCAAATACATTTGTAATGTTTCTCTTTCCTTTCTCTGATGATTGACACACAATTAATAAGTATAAAACGCATTGTTATTTATACAGAGAACACCCACAAGTACTTTCCAGAACAGGGCCAGATGAAATATCCATTTCACATGCACATAAGACAGGGATCAGTCCAGCCTCAGGGAGAAAGCAGCTCTTTCAGCATGAGATGATGCAGCCCCCTACAGTTTTTGCTTATTGCAGCTTCGTGAATGTCAGCATGTTAGCAACTGTCTGACAATTTTTTTGATATGTAGTAACAAGATTTCCAAAGGCCTTGTGGCATTATCATATTACTTTGAACTCCCAAAATAAGAGAGTGCAAAAAAAAGAGGGGAAAAAGCACCCTTCTTCTCAGTGCTTCAGGGCCACACGTAGGTCTACACATGCCAAGATCGTGGACTTCTTAATTCATTTGAAAGAGCAGAAGGTCAAAAGTTATTATCTGATTAACAAAAATATTTATTTGCTTCGGGCTATAACATAAAAAAGCGACCCACTTTATCAAGTCTTTTAGAAGCAGACAGGATCATAGAAGCTAATGGATCATTTTGGTAGTTTTTTTTTTTTTTTGCTCCATTTTACGTTTTTTAAACAAACAAACTTGTCATTAAAAAATATACTGGGTTCAGTTATTACTCAACACTCAAGACACCTGGGTTTGAAAAGCAAAAATTATGAAAATGATTATGAAATCTGTATTAATTAGCACAATATTGCGTGCGTGCGTGCGTGTTGGAACCTTGCTGACATCTGAAAGATTCATGAAGCCCAACTCACACCAGCTCAAGGATCGTACTGCTTGCACAGACCCCCGTAGAATTAGGATGTACTTCCTCTGCCTTTTGGTTCCCAAATCAGAGAAATGATGAGATGCAGTTGAAGGCAGGTAACAACATCCTAATGTTCAGTGGCAGAGATGAAAGGCTATACTCATGCTGTACGTGGTTTGTTTTGTACATTTACTACAAAGCAAACCGAGCAGGTTGCTTTTAAAGCTCCGCCGTAAGAGGACCCTTGCTGCTGGGGAACAGGCAAGTTAGCAATACATGTTGTAGATGCCTACCGTATGTGATTGTAAAGATTATGTTCGCCCGTTGAATTCAAATTTAGCCGACTTGCCTGCAGTTTTCTAGCTCCATCTGACACATGAACAGCATCTCTCAACGGTGTTTCTAAGCGGGTCCATGTTCCAAAATGTTCCTCACAACATGAATGTGGTTGACCCAGCAGGGTCTCCTTCCACTAACACATAGCGGTGTCACTGCATGGTGGTTCTGAGCTGCATCACCACACAGCCATGCCATGCCTGCGGAGACACTACAAACACATTGATACCTGTGGATGCACAGTGAGTGAGACACCATGGTTCTAGTTGCTGTGACAGTAGAGCTAAAACTGACTACATGTTCCTCACAATTTCTCAACAAAGGTATGATTGTATGTCAGTTATTATCCTTTATTCTCCTCTAATGTTACAAATATAGACCACGTGCTTTGGAAGTTGTGTGTGTGCAAGTGTTTCATGGGGATCTTTCCTGCATCCGTCCCCTGTCTTACACGTCCATCTTCACTCTGTTCATTGCTGCACTTCAAACGGTATTGTTTTGGTGGGCTCTTGACGTCTACAAATTGCTGGTGCATGGGACTCGCCAGTATTGCCACCTTGCATGGAAAAACTACATTCATATTCACATTTTATTAACATACAGGGAATGCTTTCAAAAACCTGGAAAAAGAGCAAGCAGCAGAACTCGCAAGCACTGTTGAGAATGTCACCTGGCAGCTCATTCAAGCTTAGAGGAATGTTATCGAATGCCCAGCGCACTGGAAACAGCTGGCGGTGCAGCTCAGTGACTTGCTCCCTCTGTCTTTACTCTGGGCCTGTTGTCCCTGTAGACACTACCGGGGACACTTTTACAGCATGTGTACAGCAAAACAATCATCACAATGTTCTTGTCCTTCAGTATAAGGCCACTGCATACTCTCTCACGCACACACCTACTTCATCTTCTGTTCGGTACAGTAAAGCAGTACAAAAAATGTGCACCAGCAGGCTGAGAGATGATTTTCCAATTAAGTGGTCTTTTCTTTCACTCAAAGAGCTTCTTGACATTTGAAGGCTGCCTGGATTGTATTGTACTGTACTTTATGTGTGTGTGTGCTGTCTGTGCGTGTCTGTCGAGTGACTCTGGAAGAATGATAAATCCCAGAGGCGTAACGATTGACAGTGTGGAGAAGTGCAGAACAGTGCTTCATGAAAATCCCAATGCTTCTTGAGTCACTCAAAGGGTGCTCTACTCTTACAATGCAAAAAAGAAATGGCACTGTAGGGATATCAGCATCCTGTACATCAAAAGTGATTAATTTACATAACCTACTGTAAGGTTCATGCATCAAACACATCAATGTAATTGTAGCTATTCATGTTCTGTATGAACCTTTATTAAATAATTATGGGTCATAATCAGCAGAAACAGGCCTGTGATATTACACGTGTGCATGATGCTCTGTTGTCATCCTTTTTAACTGCTCCCCTGTCGCTCTATGCCCCTCTGTTTAAGTGTGACAGCATCTCAGTGACACTTACAATGGACAACCTCTTTGAAAGCCAAGAGTATGAATAATCACTAAGACACCCCTAATCCATTTTTAAAGAAGGGAATATTAATGCATTTCCAACTGTATCTGCTCGGCATGCAGTAAACATGCAGAGATTTCAGGTCTGCAAATATAGTCCCCTCTCTCAGACTGGAGCTTCAGCAAGCGTTAGGGGATCACTCTGCACTCTCTGTCACCATGACAACGCCAGTTCTGTGTCCGAGTGGGTGTACACACTTCATTTAGTAATCCTCAGTGACCAACATGGGAACAGCTGTGTGCGTGCTGTGAGGGTCCAGGCTAGCAATCTCGCCAAAATACACTTAATTGCTGAAAATGTGGTCACTCTGGTGGGTATTAGTGAATTAGAATGTAAGTGGCCGTGGCTGGCATCTACTCTATACAGAACGTGCTTTTTTTATTGGGAAGTTTGACCTGAACTGGCACAGTGGTACTGGTTGTCGTCTGTTTTTTACAGTGAGCTGTACGTTCGCTGTAGGGGAAAAATAAAAATACACTCGCCCAATTAATGTTAAAATCTATTCCCACCAAGCCACCTAAGAACCATCGGGAGTTGTGTTAACCCGCCTCAAGTGCCAAGACTTCAACTCTATCACCCACACAGCCCCCTGAATCACAGTCTCACACACGTTTCCCTGGTTAAAAGCTAAGTTACCACCTCATTTAGTGGAAAATGTGACAAGTCACGTCCAGCCCTTTCTCTCTCTGACTAATGATACTAACTTGTATTTTTAAGTTGCTCAGTATGTAATGAGAAACTTAACTGGCTGCAGAACTGCTCTGTAAATCTATACCACCGTTGTGTTTACGCAGGTGAATCCTCACCTGCCAAATCTCTTAACATGCAGTGTGCCGCTCTGACAGACTGACAGTGAGTTACATGTACAGATGAAGGCATGGGAAATTCTCTTTAAACAAGATGCAATCTTCACGGGCCGTTGAAGAGCTTTGAAGAGACTGACAAAAGATAGACGTGTCCTCTCAGTTCACAATGATTGGCACTTATTTGCTGTCATGTTGAGATGTGTGGAAGCAGTCATTAATGAAAACCAGAATGTATAGAAAAGTTTAAGTTGATGTTTTATTTTGACTGGTTGGATCTGCCGAACAATGTTTAACAAGAGTATGGAATTATAGAGCACTGAGTATATGGGATTTTCACAATAATCATAATGATCAAAAGGAAAATCCCCAATGAAAATAAATTTATTCGCAAAGGGAATTTTTTTTTTTCTTTGATAGTAAGGTGCCATGAAAAAAAGCAGCAGAATAGACAAACAGAGGTCATCAAATGGCCCTTTGAGGCTGTCTTCAAAAGCAAACCAATCCCCGTAGACCCCCATATTAAAATGTCCAATAAATGTGTGTCTGCCTGGTACAAAAATACTTTTGCTCTCTATAGGTAATATTCATGTTCATGACAAATGTACGGACACTTTGAGCTTTGCAACAGCTGGCCAGAAACCTAAAGGTGACGTCACAGAGACTCCCGTCATTCTAACCCATAGAGAGCTGTATAGCTCTAGATTTCTTCCCTGTGTGCTTCATCGTTGAATTGCCCTTTAAATGACACTCCCTCTTCTGCACTCCTGTGTCTTGTTTTCCTTTTTGTTTTGTTTACATTATCTGGGGAAAAACAACAACAAAATAAATGTAATATATGAATGGCACACAGACGAGAGATTTCAACGAGTGCTGTGTTACTTTATCGATCTTCCCTCTCCAATTTGCTCTGATGCATTACACTGTAAAGTATGTCTAAATCAAGTCTTATAACAGTTGTTGCACCTCACTGAGCGTCTTCGCCTAGATTTAAGAAATCACATGTTATTGCCACCTGCAATTGACTTTCCTCAGGAACAATTTTCATAATAGACCCAGCATTCTTTGAGATGTTGCTTTTACTGATAATATTATGCAAATCACTTTCTTCTTGATTAAGAAAGTCTGTATGACAGTCCATTTATATTCCTTCATTATTTCCATTGTGCTGATCCGCCCTCAGCAATGAGATAGTCTCTCAGCTACTGAACCTCTTGAGTTGTAGATGGTCTGACTCATTTTCAGCATCAGTCATAGAAATGTACAAAGACACTTAATTCTACTTGCACGGCCTGCAGTCTACTGTCCATGCGACATAGTGGCTGCCGTTAAATTCAATTTTGGCAGAATTTCTTAATGGACTCAAAGTCATTATGTGCTTTGTTGATTCCTAAGTGTTGAGGATAATTGCCATGGGCACCACGAAAGTGTTCTGATTATTGTCTGCTGGCTCTTGTGAATCACGATAGATATAAATGAGGCTCCCATCTCCATATCTCTCTTTGGTACTAACAGTTGTTGGCAAGAATGGGACCATTCAGGAGCAGTCACACTACAGTAAACGTGTTCAAGCCTTTCCCTGGTTGTTATTATGAGGAATGGTGAAGCAGCCTCAAAGTCAGCGCAGGCAAGTCAAAATGAAAGATTGATTAGGCTCTGAAGTGCTGGTCCCTCTCTGAAATAGCACCGCACTTCTCTTCTAAATGAAGTCTGGATATTTCAAAAGATTTTATAGTTGCTAAGAAAGTGGCGTCTTTGAAGTGATCATGTCCCTTTGGTAGTTATTCAGCAGAAGAATATTTTAGTAGGCTTGTCTAAGATGTTCACACATGCTTCAAAGTTGGGTCATTTCGTGTCCCTTCCATCCCGAGCAGGCCAGTCTTACCATTTATTACTTTTTTATTCTTTTGCGACGTATATGAGCCTTTCACTATTAAGAATGTGCGGATATGGAGCTTCCATCTGATACGTATATTTTCCTACATAATGAAGCTACACAGTAAACCATAAGCAATTTAGAGGAATATGTCAATATATGTCTGTCATCTGAATAGATCTGCACAGGAAAGTATGTATACATATATATATATATATATATATATGTGTGTATATATATATATATATATATATATATATATATATATATATGTATATATATATATATATATATATATATATATATATATATATATATATATATATATTGCCTCACAGTTAATTTCCCTAGTGCCCTTGAGTATTTTCTATATCAGTGTCAGTCTACAGCTGGTTTGAACTGGGATTGTACATCTAATGCACAGCAAATAGTTAAATGTCACTGATCACTCAAAATGTATCGGGCTTAATCCAAGCCAATGAAAAGCTGTTTTATCAGTCCTGATAACATATATAAATACTGGCAATGTCATGTTACAATTGTGCAGTGATGTGAAATATCTCTATTTATTAGTGCTGGTTTCTAGCTTCTCTACTGTGTTGGGGTTTGGAGACTGCTATTGCACTCTGCACCTGATGGGTAAACATTTAAGAGCAATCTTCCCCTTACCTGCTCCATTAATGTCCCTGCTGTTACAGAAACATGACACTCTCCCCAACAAGCTAAAGGACAAGCTAAGTCACACACTGAGGGTGCTGAGAGTATCCAGGCAACGGCATGCTAAGTTCTCCTCTGTGTAATTGTATCCTATAATGCATATTTGCTGTGATTTCTTAACAACACGATAGCACTAAACAAAAAAGATAAAAACAACAATTGGCTTTGGACTCTGCAGTTTGCGCCATGTTTCCCCATTTCAGTGCTTTTTTATTGACTTTCAAGAATTGATGGGAGAAATGTGTGCTAATCATAGCATATCATTTGAAGTGCAGAACTGGGAGGCATAATGCATGCACTGTGGCACATTTGCTCCATTTAGAACAAATATGACTGAGAAACAATTTCACAGACTCCACTGCCTCCCTGTTAGGACAGTTTGTAGTCAGTAGTGAACCTGTCCATGCTGATAGAAACAGAGGCTGCATGTTTAGACATATGCAGAGGAAAATCAATTGTCTCTGTTTCACTCATGGTGTGTGTCGTAGAATGCAGAATACAATACAAAGTGATAGAGTATCATTACAGCACAATAGACAATATCAGTCAATAGGAGTATCGTTAAGGTATTTAACTTGGTCCTGAAACCAAACATACTTATCCTTTGACTCTTATAAACAGAATAACAAACTACAGGGATGTTTTTGTTTTGTTGTTCTTTTTTGTTTTGTTTTTCTTTGCAAAGCCTATGGGCTCATGAGGAAAGAAAGCATGGTTTGAATGGCAATCATTAGTCTTTGCTGGTTCAATTTAGTTCCTGACCTTGTAGCCCCAGGCAAGACGTCGCAATGAACAAATCCAGTGGAGATATTGGGTGAAAAAAAACGTCAACAAAATAAATAAATTGCTGGGAAGGGTAGCTCATTAACTACTGGTGGAATTGGCAGGCCGAGGGTCTTGAAAGAGGTGTGTGGGGATTTTGTTGTGTGATAAAGTAGTGTTCCGTTGAATTCCTTAATGACTTGTTTTATATGCTCAAAGCGAACCATGCTCGCTGTAATCCTGTTGTTCTGGTCTGTTTCTTAACAGGTTAATTTTGAAATTATTGGCTTTTATTTCCCTGTCATTGGCATGATTATTTATTTATTTATTTATGTATTTCTTACAAGTGAATATATATTTTTCTTTTAACAGGTCAGGGCTGCAGAGCACAACTTTTGATGTGAAGATCTGAAAATGTCTGATATTGACTGATTAATTTTCCTTCAACATACTAAACTAAAGCATCCCTTTAATGTGTGTCACCAGGACATGTCTATAGATGTTGTTGTGCACCCATTATCATCTCCACATTCAAGCCTCGCCCCCTGAAGTGGAGGAGGGCTGCTCGCAATCTTTTCAACCCTGCTAAGATAGAGATTTATGTGCCTCTTGTACGAAGGTTGCACAGAGAAAATGGTATACATGTGTTGGTATGGGCTTCAGAGCAACGCAGAAACACTGATACACCCAAATGTATCTGTCGGTTTACATTTTCATGAGTTCACCAGTAGTCACCAGTTGTTGGCGCTTGCCCACACTCTAATTGGCATGTAGCCATTCTTGTAGTGAAGAACCTCATGTATTATGCACGTAAAAAAACTTACCACGTGTCCCATTATAACCACATTGTCCTGTGCAATTTTTGTGCCTGCTATTCTGGAAAAAGACAATCCCTCAGACAGCTCTATTCTCATTACAGCCCAACCTCATTTTAGCTGTGAATCGCCTAGTTTAATACCTCTCCCAAACACAAAGTCTCACCTCTTAAGAAAGACCAGTGAAAGCCACTTGATTGTAGTGGTTCCCCATTCATTTCATCATCCTGACCTATTAAGCAACCAGACGTACAACTGAGAACTAAATTTAATCTATACATGATTTATGATCAAGTAGAGTAGTAATATTGCTTCCATTTATTCAGAGGGAAAGTCAGGGTAAGTGTTTAATATTATGAGTAAACGGTGAGGTTAGGTGTAAGAAAACACACAGGGCTGCTGTGTTTTCCCCTCTTGCCCTCACCTGAACCATGTCTGATTACTCAGTATTCATACGTTGGCTGGGTTTAATGTTTTAGTGCAATTAAATGAAGACTTGATGCGTTTAATTTCAGATGTATAAGTCATAGTTCATCTATATTTAATAGGCTGTGAATCGAGATTCACCAACCAATACTGCTGAATGAAGTAAAAGACTGATACTGTACAATCTTGTGAATTATAGTTTACAAGGGCATTGATCTGCATCCACACCTTGGTGACCTTGGTAAGAAGTTCTCAGGGTTGTAGCCCATTTTATACAGTTGCGTTTAGTGACATTACCGAGCAGTTTGTATGCGTAAATGCAACACCCGATGAACCTTCCTGGAATGCTCTGTGGGTGATTCAGAGTTACTTCTCTGTTCATTGCTGTTGACCTGTCCTGCCCAACACTGAGAAGGCCAAGTGTAGCCATGAAGAATGCAGAAGATTATGTTTCTGTCAAGTCACTGCTTAGATTCTCCTATTTTCCTGTCATCACTCCTGTGATTCAATTAAGAGGCAGCATTCCTCAGTCTGGCCCAGCCAGACAAGGAGACCCGTGATTTACAGGTAAAGATATTACTGTGCGAAGGGAAATAGAGTACAGGGAAAGATGTGAATATATGAGGAGATGGCATAAAATAATCTTGTAATTGATTTTCATTCTAAGCTGCTGTTTCATTTACTGAATAAATGCATTAATTTCAGGGTGTGGGTTGTTCACGCCGTCCCTGTTGTCTCATTGAAGACAAACTTAATTGTATTTCCTGATGATGTCGATGATAATTTCGCAGATTCCAAAAACTTTGACTCGGCTGCATTGCAGCCTTGTACTTATTCTCACACTACACAGTATTATTAGAAATGCCATCAACCATGCTACATATAGGTTGTGCTGAAATGAGCTTCTTTGTGTTGTCCTCTTCTGACAGATGTGATCCACACCGTGGGCCCGGTGGCCAGAGGTCATGTGGGCCCTACCGAGACCAATG
Organism: Cyclopterus lumpus; assembly: GCF_009769545.1. Taxonomy (NCBI): domain Eukaryota; kingdom Metazoa; phylum Chordata; class Actinopteri; order Perciformes; family Cyclopteridae; genus Cyclopterus; species Cyclopterus lumpus. Next base: position 16,168,584 of record NC_046980.1, on the reverse strand, counting down.
ACCTCACCTCCTGCTACCAGAACTCCCTCAGGCTGATGAAGGAGCACGACTTGAGCACTGTGGTGAGTACAGTACGCTAACACGCTTATACTCATCTGAGGAGAAATGTGTCTCTGTTCTGTGCAGCTTGAAACAAGTAAATCATGTGCTCCTGTGTTTTTGTTTGACGGAGAATACGCCTTCAGTGAGAAAAGCTGTGTTGGAAAATTTTAGGAAATTTGGAAAAGGTACAAGAACAAAAGGATTTAGCTTCTTTCATTTCAGATACAGTTCTGAAAAGCCTTAATCTTCTTTTTTAAACAAACGCAACAGAGAACACAACAAAATTGTAGTGTTTCATGTTTGTCGAATGAAGGCTTTCATGCCGACTACTTTGGCTTGTGATTAAATGAAAGGCAGGCCTTTCATTCCACCACTCCACATTGCCACTGCACACAACTACACAGTCTTTCTTTTATCGTTGTTTGAGGAGCTAGAAAACGGTGACCTTTCTTAAATTCTCTAATGGTCTTGATGCAGATTTTTGACTCCCTATCTTTTGTTACCAAGAAATTAAATGTTTAGCACCAAGGAGTTATTTCAGATGTTTTGATTCTGGTGTCTGACTGTGCCACCTCTGCAAGACGCATTTTCTGCTTTAAAACACATGAAAAGCACAAGGTTTACTGAATGTGATTCATAAGGGGTTTAGATGAGACAATGCCCACACAATCCACAGCTGGCAGCGGCTGATCATTCACACACTACCCAGGCTTCCTGCCTGCTCCAGACCATATGTTCCAGTCTGGTCCATGTGATATATGGATTTGCCCTCACCACATAGGGTAAACAAATCAGTATCACACCAGCCTACTGCCTCATCAGAGGCCAATCAATAGAAGTGCTCACCAACAGCGAGAGGAAGATGAGTGCCAGTTTCATTAAAGATGATTGTGACAAAATTCCTGCTCTGTTGATGACCTATGAGTGCGACAGACTCTTCTAGCAATTAAATAGATTGTGACTGAAGTTGTTGTGGTGAGTGTTTTTTTAAGTTTGATCAAACAGCATGCCTGCTGAACAGTCACATCCACCAAGATATGATGAGCCACACGCATAACATTACATTACAATGTCATTTCAACCAATAGAATAGTTTAGCCAAGTGGGTTGGAGGCTTCAAGGGCGGAGGCGAGGCCAACTCTGCAGCACCGGGCCCTTCAGGCCTCAGTGCAGCAATGCAACACCAGCTTGTCCGCCTTCATCCATAAATGTTCCAATACTCACTTTGTGTCTGGCACATTCCAGAAGATGTATTTAGTTTAGGTCTATCTCTTGATTTATTTATCCAATTATCCATATATTTATAGGAAGCAGAGTGTCTGTTTTTACTGGGAGCAGCCTGGATCCTGTCTAATGTATTTATACAGCTGCTCTCTGTTGAGCAGGCCTTCAATGAAAACAGTGGTGTTGTGTGATTGACTGGCCTTGTAGGATGAGCCTCGTCATTACATTATCTCAGCCACAGTCCATTTAGTCTCTCCTTGCTGCAAGGACGACAGAAAGTCTTTTCACCAAAAGCAAAAATGTCTGGATGAGGCCTTGGATCAAGCCTTTCTTGCTATGCAAGACTTACTTGAAGAGAGGGTGTAAGGGTTCTCTAGTCCTAATTGTTGTTAACAGACAGTCTTGCGGTCCCTTGGCGCAGAACACAATGAGTCCAAGTTTGTGGCTAGCTGATCAGCACTAAGCCAATTTTGACTCATCTGAAAGGGTCTCACTGTGAGTTTTGCTGTGTGAGAGAAATAAGATATCCCACCGAAGACGGGCACCCTGCCAAGTGGGTCTACAAAGTGGGCAAAAGAGGGGGCCTATGTTTAGGAATCCTAGACGGCTGGTTTGCTAATAGGGATTCCAGGACATTACAAAGGAATAGGAGTCAAAACAAAGCCTAATAAAATAAACTTGAGCATGAAAGATTAAAAAGAAGCAGAGCTTGGTAGTTAAACCCTGTTTCTTAGAACTCAAAGCCACCCTTTAGGCTACGAAACAGTACAGCTATCATAGCCAGCCGTCTCATCAAACATTTCTTCTGACTGTATCATGTCCAGACAGAGACATCACTGGGAATACCATAGAATTCCAGGGCTGGAAATGCATTTCCTTTATCTAATTGCAGCTCAGTGTGTATGACTGAACATTTACTAGTATCCCCAGAAGTCAGAAATTAGATAGAAGAGCTTTTCCTGTCCCTATGCGTGGCACTGATTTAAGGCTCTACTGGGACGGAACTGGGTAAGATGGAAAATGTGACTTTAAGACAACTTAAGGCAATTCATGACTGAGTATAGTGGTTGTGTCTGAGTGTCTGTGTTTTATCCTTGCCATTACATAAAATACAACACATTTAAAAGTAAGACTTTAATAAATATCTTATGTCCATAAAGTATTGCTTGTGGGCCAGTTCAGACAGTGGATTGTGAGGGCATTGAAATTAGACCCCTGTTTCATTGTTTTACTTTTGAGAGATAATTGGCAAGATGTTTGTGCCAATAATTTTTGGGGAATTCTCATAACACTAAAGGCATTCAGCATTAAGCGTTCAAAATTGCAGAAGCTTAAAACTCATACTCATTGATACTTTGCCAAGCCGATTTTTGCTGAAATGTAGCGGCAGGTAGAAGTGGAGGCAGATGTGCACATTTTGTTTACACTATAAGTACAGGATGTGGCTCTAAGCCTTACAGAAGGATGGCCTTCAGATGAGCAACCTGCCGTTCAACCCTCATACTGACGTTGAGAGCTATCTGGAACTGTCCAGTTGTTCAAACCCCCACGCTGTCTGTCTCGCTGGATAGATATCCGATGGCTGGATGGCTGGATGGCCTATTGAGTTCTGTTTTCCAAATGATTTGGCTTCAGTGCATGGAAAGTGATAGCGTGTATTTGTGCCCATGTGCATGCATCCACTGAGGCTTTTACGTGCATCTTCCAGGGGCATCTGAATGTGCCTGTGTGGTGGCAATGTTCTTTCAATTATTCCTTGCCTAGAGGACTCTTATGCTTCAGTGATTCTTTTTTTTCTTTTTTTTCGCTGCGGCTGAATGAGCAGCAGGCTGTCACAGCTCCCTGGGCTCTGACTGACCACAGCCAGGATGCAAGCGTGGTCGGCTCGGCTCTGCAACATCACACAGGGGAGCTGTGGGAGCTCTGCACCCTGTGAGCAGAGTTGCAGCTCTGGACTGATGAGCACCACTTTGTCAAACAGCCCCCTCCTCTGCTCAATGCCTGTTACACTATAGTATGTTGTTCGCTTCCAAATGAGGCTCAGGTGAGGAGCAAAAAAGGAAGCAGAGATAGAAATAGGGATTTTTGGTGGATTCATTCTAGACATGAATTGTGATAATAACACTCCCTCGCTGGTTGAAGGAGTGAAGATGCTCTAGCGGGCTATTAATATGTGCATGAGCCAGGACATATTAAATAGGTCTCATCATGGTGTCTCTGACATACAGAGCATGCTATTATTATGCACCATTTGGGAACAGATGATATTGTTGGGGAAACTCACCACTGAACAGTGCCAAACTATTTTATTGCCAGAAATTACAGAAGACCACGGATGAAAAAAAAAACTGATTATCTGTAATATATTTTGTGTGTGAAGGTGCCACGCAGTGTGTATGACATGCAGATGTTTAAGCTCTGACTGAAACCTGCCAATTGCATCGCCTTCAACTGTAACTAAAAGAATAATTTCTTGCAACCAAGATTAGGCTTTTATTATCTAGTGAAAGACAACATATTAATGTCTGCGTATGTGTTTTAACGATACACTAATGATTATGTGTGTACTGTATCCGTGTACAGTCAGACCCTAGGGGGGCTCCTCCCCAAAGAGCTGCAAAGCCACAGCGCCATACATGGAACTGAGGAGACGGTTAATGCAGGTCCCCTGTCTTGGTTAGTCATGGAAGGCTGCTCAGATTCTTCCCTGGAAGCAAGCGAAGCATCTGTCAGGCAGAAACAGACAGACTGTGTGGAGGGGGACACCACCATCTGGAAGCCATTCAGCCTTAAATTCTGTTTTGTTTTAGAGACCATATTAAACACCCCTTAGACTGTGACCTTTAAAATAAAACAATAACCATGTTTACCCAAAACATCATTATTGTTTCATTTAATTTAGCCTTCCCTTTGAGGCTTCGGGGAGTGTTCTGTTGAGACGAAATAACAAGGATTTTAGTGCTGAGGGTTTGGTGGCATAAAGATACAGCAAGCATTTGTGTTGTTGACTAATGATCTTGTGGCCAACTGAGCCTCCTTTTTGTTCATGCTTTGACAGGCCACAATTTGTTGCTTTTCAAGAGTATCTGTCATTAAGCTTTCTTGCAGCATGCAGCGGACTGTCAGCTGTCAGTCTGGACAGTGACAGGGTTGCAGACTGCATCTAGTGTCCTCCTCCCTTACTCCCAGACGGCCCTGGAAGTATTTTGCAGTCATAACACGCCAGCTTTGAGGAAATCCAGCAGGGAAGCCACAAATTGCCCGTTGAGAAAGATTCTGAAGGCCAAGTGGATTGGAGATGAATGGTGTAGAATGATAGGATTAACCACCCTTCTTTGTGGGCTCATTCCAAGTCTGCTAGAAGCATTAGCTCCCATTCATTTCCCCCGACTGTGTTCCCAAAATGCATTCTTGCAAACAATATCTTCTATTGACACAGCATACACATGCTGCTTGAAGATGACAGCTGATAGCCCCTACTCGACAATCTGTTTAATATGACAGGGACAGCAGGTGAAGAACAAACACTGCATCACTGTGATAAGTGAAGATGCCCCCAAGGTGTCTTCGAGATAGACACCACACTGGGGTTTGTGAGGGCAGATTGACTTTTTGGCTGACCAGTTTTAAAAGCTCTCTTCTGTTTTCAAGAATTTTATGAAACACTCTGTAGATAACTTTTACTGTTCAACCTTTATTGATGTAGGTCACCGGTGATATTTGAAAATGTGTTTTTTACTGCAGCATTTAAGTGCACTGGAGGGTTTTTGTCATTATTTATGTTTCCAAATACTACCATATCAAACTTAACGACTTTGTACTCCACCCTATTCCATTTTGGTTTGCCGACTCCTCAAGTGATTAATTAATTTTCATGTATGCACTGAACGGATCGCGCACAAACTTTTCCTCTAGCCGCTTCTCTACCCTTCCTCGTAAATTATTGTCCGTGAGTTCAAGCAATTCCAGATTTCATTATATAATGGCTGAGAGAAGTATGGAGGCCTGCTTGTGCACATACTTGGCTTCTGATCACAGCAAAGTAAACTGTGCCATTAATTGGGATAGAAGAATGAGAGGTTTACTGCTAATCTGCTTACATAACGCAATTGGTCTTTGTGTCTCTATCGCCCAGAATTCCATGAAGCTCATACTTTGGACTCTGTTCAATCAATTTTCTTTATGAAGATATTTGGAGAACTTAATTTAATGCAAAGATACAAAGAGGCAATAATACACAATTGTGCTTCTTAAGTCACGTGAATATGTGTTTCTTTTACCTATTTTTTGTCTCACATCTAAGCATATTGGTAATAACTTTTGTAAATGCCGTTCTCCTAACCATAAGATATATTATTTATTTTTTTCGAAATTTTAAATAATTAATTTGCCAGTCTTTTTCTTCATTCTGTTCTTCTGCAAGCATTTTCCGATTAATTATTCCCGTGTTCGTCCAGTTGAAGCTCTTGAGCAGAAAAAGACAGCCAGCTCGTACAGTGTGTGCTGCAGAGGACTTTGTGATCCTAATCCCCCAATCAACGATGAGCTGCAATGTGCAACGACTGGCTGACTGGTCTCCTGTTGCTCGTGGCCTATTTCCACATACAGTACCTGCATGCAACGCAAAGGTTAATTAGACTGAAGCTTTCAAAAGGTCACGTTGCCATTTAAATTAGCCAGTGCTATTTGTCTGACCCGAATCATTGGCAACACTGGGCCAATTAGATCCAATTACATTGATAGTGGTTGGGGTGGTCTGCCACCTAGTGTAAATGAATGGCCATTGGAGCCCAAATTACCCCAGTGCCCTGATTCAGGAGTAGGAGGTCTGGGTATAGGGAACCGCCCTATCACCTTCCCTTGAAAATCCTGTCAGGGAAAAAACTATGTGAGGTGAAATATTAGAATATGTAAAATGTGACATTTCCACACACCTCGAAAGGGGTAATCACAGTTGATGCGGATGGAAGAGGTAATCTCCTGATTGTATATGTGGAGTGGGCTGATGTGAGCAGGCTAGCTTCTTGATTACAAGCACAGGAAACCCATAGCAATCACCAGAGAGACTAAACCCTGTCTCCTACAAAGGCTACGCTACCTGGATGTTCTGTGAGGGAAATGGCAGCAGTCCTGTTCTAGATGAATGTGCTCTGACACTAATAAAGGCTCTTCAAATAATTTAAGTACTAAAGCACAGTCAAGTTGTATAAGACTCAGGCTCAGCACTCAGGCTGGTTTCACTTCATGTTTTTCTCTGCTGCTGTACCTTGCTGTGAGGAGCTCCTGGAGACAGGCTCCTGAATATCTATGAGGCTCACATCCCTCTTTGGTACTATCTGAGAATAGAAGCGTCAGATCGCAACCAACTCAGGGACCGTCTGAGGAAGTTGTTGATTAAACAGATGTCTTTCCTGCCATGCGTCATGAGACAAGTACACCATAATCAGCATGCATTAATTAAACATATCCGAGGAATGTGGGCAATACAGGTGAAACAAAAGGCATTTATGTCTATCTTTGTCCTTGCTTCACAACAAACCTCTGGTTTGACGTACAGAGAATACAAACAGGAGAAAGGCTCAGGGATCTACCCAAGGAAAGAATAGTTGAGTGACAATTAGCAACATCTCATACAGTAATTTGTAACAGCGCTGATTTTCAAAGTAAGTCAAGTCAGGCAGCTTTTGGATCGTATTGTTTCCCGACAACTAGAGAAGAGACAGTTCATGAACAGCGTTATCTTGTTTGCTTTGAAGCCTCCTCAACTATACACGGTCTCAACAAAAATAACATTGTTTTCGGTGCTCACCTGGAAGCCTGCTTTTCCTATAGTGGGCTCTCATCTGTTTTGAGTTGTGCTTGAGTCTGAATGTCATCAAATATTTCCTCCACCACCTGATAAATGCTTCTCTTTTCATTAAAGGAGCTGGGCAGGAAAGGAGCATGTTAAATACATTACATGCAAAGCAGGCCTCTCTCAAAGCCCAACAGTTGCTCCTCAACTGAGTCATTCCCAGCAATCTCTCAGATAACAGATTGCTGTTCATCTGCAGCAGACCTTGGCAGAATGAGTTCTTGTTTACATCATTATAGTTAATTACCATGCAGAGTAAGTCCAGCCAACAGCGCCTGTACTGTGTGTTTAACGTGCGTCAGTGAAGCCGGACAGCGCTGTCTCACTCTCCGTCATCTCATTACTAGTGCAGCACTATCCCCAAGGTAATGCCCCGTGCTGGTCCAGTGTGTTTGGTCATCCTTGATTCTATGCCAGTGGGTGGTACTATCCAACCAGCATGTGCAAATGAATAACTGGGGAACCCTTTTGTTTCTAGTCATGTACAAATCATCCCGTCATTGTCTACCTCCTATTGGCCCACATATCTTGTTGATACATTATGCTGCTATTGTGATACGCATGGAAACGTTTTTAATTTGACACTCACAGATGGATATTTTAATTATTATTGAGGGAATAGTAATGAGAATGCGGAATCTGTGCGTTCCTCTCAATGCACTTAATTAAAGTTGCAAGGGGAGACGTTTAACATGACATCAGAAAAAAAAGCCCTTCAGACGGTTATGCCTTAAAAAAGAAACAACATGGGGTTGTGAACATGCACTGTATTCACATGAATTAGCTTTACCACAGATGTGAGTCCTACCTTTACTCCAGTGTTGGATCTAGTTCCTCAAAGCTCTCGCTTTCTCGCACTCTTTCATTTGCAGCTTTTAAAAAGCCAGGTGTTGAACCCGGTGACGACCTTGCCAGGTCCGTGTCCATGAAACTGGAATTTCCTGGTCTATCACAGGGTTTCATTTCAACAAGCTTGCACCCAATTATCCTTCAATCATAGTCGCCGGTCATACAGATGTGTTTGCTTCGAAGTACAAGGTCTCTCTATCGGGGTTTGACACACAAGGGACATTTCTCTGGCTGTACACATGAAATGTTTTCAAGGTTATAAATCAGATAAAGATGAAAGTCACCCATTGAATAATTGTCTTTTAGCAAATATGAGCATGGCACCAAAAATGAAGGTACAGCAGAGAATATTACATTGCCACTTCAGACAAATTACTGCTGTCATACTGCTATAGGTTTATCTTTTGTTTATTGTTTATTTGTTTATGCACAATGGGACCTGCATCTAATGCCACACTTCTAGTCTCTGCTCTGAGATTATTCTCAGCTATTCACAGCAGGTTTTCTTCAGATCGTTCATATCAAGCCTTTTCCTCACCATAAAACAAACTGAGCACAGCTCTTTACTGTGTTTTGTTAATATATTGATTTCTGTGTGTTTCATCAAAGAGAATGCATAAGGCAGAAGAAGGCTGGCAGGTATTGGGAGTCTTGGGGATGTTTCTAGTTCTTCGTGTGGTTCACAAGTGCACAATTGCATGTCTACATTAAGGGTACGTGCAGTCAGAAATTAATATTTGTAATGTTCCCCATCAGCTTGGCACATATTTATGATCAGCGTTGTTTTGTTTGATGACAGCAAACTGGGAACGGTGCATACTGTGTTGACCAATTGGCCCGCCCATATGTATGCTTATTAATGAGAACATCAAGACTAAATCCAGACTCAACAAAAAATCCTCAACACTCAAGTTGTGTCCACAAACGTAAAAAACAAAAGTCCTGTCCTCTCAACATGCTGTGATCGAAACCACAGCAGTCTTCCTGAGGGCTCAGGTGAATGAATGACTGTGTGTATTGGCAGACACGCCAATGTTTATGCTCTCCTACATAATTCTTTAATCACAGAGCTATTACCCCACACATACACCCAGTTTAGTGCCATTATTATCTCCCAAGGTCACAGCTAACGAGGGCTGACGCACTGTGCCTGGCCTGTGCTGATTGACTCACAATTTTAAACTGGCTCAATCTAGGTCTACTCAGCAATTCAGGAGGCAATGCAGCACCTTGCACAGGTTTATGGGGGAGATATATTAGCTCTAACAGTGTTGGATTGTCTTGCTTTGATGCTGCCAATTGCCACTGCGGTGTAGGATACTTATTTCTGCCCCAGCAACTATTTTACCCGACACCTGATTTTAAATGTGTAGTCCTTTAGTTAAGCCCCCACCTTCCACATTATCTCCTGTTCCAAGTTAATTAAAAATGTTACGACATGTTAGCATTAAATCATTATGAAGTAGGCCTCCTGAAGTAATCATTTCATGGGGTAATTTAGCAGATTAAACATTTCTTTCATTGTCAACCAGTGACCTTGATATCATAAATGTCACACTCACCTTTTATGAATGATGCCGCAACTGTCAAGACCGTAGACCAGATTTAAATTTTAATCAGCTATTACTGTACCTATATCCAGCCTTTTAATTTAACATGCACACAAATCTAGAAAGCCCAAAGGTTTACTCACCATGTAATATGGTGAGTAAAGGGCCTGCCGGAGCAAACACGGGTGAATCTTGTTTCGTGGTTTGACTTTTTGCGCACTGTTTGGAATGCCAGATAAACTCCAGATCTCACTCAACTTAATATCTAATATCACATCCACAAACCCCTAATGATGACAATATGCATGGATCAAATGTGGCGCTCTTCATCATTAAGGCCTTAGTCCCCTCACAGGAGAGCAAAGAGCGTGAGATGAAGACCATGGAACAAAGTAAGTATGTATGAGATGCCTTTTACATGCATCGGGTAGAATACTAAAAGCAAATATCATAAAATTTGCTCATATTTGCTCCTGGCATTCTTTTTTTTTGATTGGCATTGGGTTTCCATTTCATCCAAACTCACACAGAGAGGCAGCGAGCAATTAAAAGAACAACCGTGCTACAGTATTTCCCTTTCAGCGTTGCAGTGAAGAGGCTCCATTATGAAGTGATTTGAGATGAGTATACGCATAAGATTGCTTTTGCTTCATCATGGCTCCAGATTCCTAACGTGCAGTATTATTGGCCACCCAGCTGAGCTCGGTCCTGCAGAGTCCTTGGCTTTTCCGGAAGAACGCTGAGTCATGACGAATGTGTATGTGTTTGGCATTGAGCTCCGTCAGGCATAATGATGATGACCTACATGATGGTCTCTTACCCAAGCATGATTATGATCCACTCTAAATACTAATCAGGCTTCTTAGTATTGATAAAGAGAAAACAAAAATAACTAAATCCATTGTGAGCTGATCCAGTGTTTTCTGTTTCTTTCGTTCCTAAGAAAAGTCATTGTGACTGAACTATTTGATGACATTATCTAACCCTCATGCCTATAAAATGATGCAGTACATTTTTGCTCCAAAAACATGTGATGTATTGGGTGCAGAGAAAATGGTTTTCCAGTTTTAGTAACTAATTAATGCTTTATCAATATTCATGAACTCCACATTTAGAAAGCTGTAATTAGCTGTATTATCCTCTGGCCATTTGTGGGGGGAAGCGTTCCATATAGTTAAAATCAAAGCACAGCAACAACTCTAGTTTCTGACCAAACGGTACACTCTACATTTAAAGCATTCCAGAGGCACGCGGCACAAGACAGGACCCCTTAAAACCAGCACTTAGTCTGCATGGGAGATAGAACGAGCTGGATGGACAGTTTCATAATTCACAGGAGCCACCTGGTGATTCTCTCAGTCACCTTCCTGTTTCCTCTCAGCCAGCTGCTCCCTGTACTCCCAATCAATCTGCAGTGCCCATGCTCCTGCAATTCACCGTGACCTTGAGTGCCGTGTCCCCTCTCTTTCGTTTGGGATGTTGGTGGGTTTTGGGTCCCTTTTCATTCCTCCTCATTTAGAGATGCACCTGTGCTCAGACCAAGATAGAACCACAGTGAGACGCGGCTCTGGGATTTGACTGCGTTTAACAAAAATCTTGCACAGAAAGTAGCAGACTGCCTCTGAATGCTTCTTTTGTTACTTCTTCCTTCTGTTGCATACGTGTACGGTGCTTCTTCTATGTTTCATGTGGTTGTTCTAATTGCCTCTTTATATGAGTATCGATAAAGATTAAAAATACAGCACCTACATGTTTTGACAATATCTACAGTTTTTTTTAATGCAATAGATGGTTTTACATGTTGAATTAAAAATGTTGTGTTCAAGTGGGAACAAGCCATCATATTCCTAATAATGATTATTTTGCAGCTAAGCAATTACAGTTACCTTACGGAGGAAGTACTACTTTTATCCTAAAGTCTCTAAGAGTCAGTTTCCTTTTCTTTTCTTTGTTAAATTCTGGAGGAGGTGGGAGATTTATTGTTCTGCTTGGTTGGCCATAGACATGTATTGTCTGGGCCAAGCTCGGGTGGCATAGTAGCTCCCTTCATGGCCCCAGTGTGACAGAGCTGTCTCTACATGAAGGTGACCCTCTTTCTCTCTGGATCCTCCACTCTGCCCAGCTTGCCTGTCAGGTCCTCCAGGCGACATGGTCTATTAAGCACCTTAATGATGACCACAGCCTCATGCACTCAAACACTAGACCCTTACTACTTTATACCCCTGTGTATATCTTAAATGCTGAATGTATGGTAGTGTATGTATGAGTATATGTTTCCTCTGTACAATCATAATTGTAAAAAGGAGTCTAACTTGTACCCAGTTAGTGTCTGAGGGGATATTTGATTAGGCCTGGATGCTGGGTGAAATAAATCTCCTGTGGGATTTAAAGGTGGATACTTTGAAAAGGCAATCCTTCAGAAGGCTTTTAGACTCAATAAATCCACAAACGCCCCAATGTTTCAAAACACTGCCTCATACTTCATATCCTGCACTGTAGTGCAAATGTGACAGGACTACTTGAAGATGACAACAAGCCTTGGGGAGCACTCCTACCAACACTTTCACATCTGTTGATCCCCCATATCCCTGTAACTGCCACAAAGTTTCCTACGTGACGAGGCAGGTGTATTATGTGCACTCCCCTTGAGGTTGCCAAGATGAGACCATGAGGTTCAGATGGCAGCTGCTGGGCTTGGTGTGTGTACATTTTCAGTGGAGTGAAAATGTGGCGACAAGGGAAGAGATCAAGCATCCTCGCAGCAGTTCATCTCATCGTCATCACCTTCATGCAGTGTTTACATCCGGTGTCCACCGGGAATCTGTGTCCTCCTGATTCTCAAACAGCGTGGATGAGGAGCAGAGCAACACTGCCACCATGGTTCAATTCAGTTCAATTCAGTTTATTTTGTATAGCCCAATATCACAAATTACAAATTTGCCTCAGAGGGCTTTACAATCTGTACACATACGACATCCCTGTCCCAGGACCTCACATCGGATCAGGAAAAACTCCCCAAAAATAACCTTTGACAGGGAAAAAAGGGAAGAAACCTTCAGGAGAGCAACAGAGGAGGATCCCTCTCCCCGGATGTTGTAGGGCCAGAAATTTGAACGTGCATACCACAACCAGTAATATTCAAGTCTTTTGATACATCATTTACAATAATGGGGAATTAATTTGTACTGCAGCCTACAAAAAACACTTTCGTCTTTGTTTTCTATGATGTCCATTATGTGATTTCAGGGACACTGGAGTGTCTTAGGAATGTTAAATACTTTGAGCTTTATATCTTGCCAACACATTCTTTCATTATCTATATAAATCTCCAATTGTGTTACATTTTAATTTAGGAAGGAAGGATAGAGTAAAACCTGGATAAGCCCTTATCTCAGTTTTATGTAACATATACTCATATAGATAGAAGATAGAAGTTGGTGAGTCAATAAAACAATAAATAAGCAGTTATATAATAATCTAATGATGATCAACACCCTGAAACAAAACGTAAGGTCATCAGTTTGATTGTCACTTGTTTCCATCACGGATGGTCAGATGGAGTTCAGACATCTGTGTTATATCTCTTCAGCTGAGGTAACTTGGTTGTTTCAGAAATAAGTGGCTTGGTTTTACAGGTGTTCTTGTAGTGTAGGAATAACCATGTTCATAACTTCAAAGTTGCTCAGGAGCAGTAAGCCAAAAGACAAAAAAAAAGCACCCAAACAAAAATCGCTTTTTGCCAAGTATACATAACATATGTCTGCATTACTGAATTCATATTCGGTCTGTATTAAATGTGATAACTGAGATGCAGCCTAATATTGTTCCAGACAAGTAAGGCTAAAAGCTCATCAAAGAAAGGCGCACAAACCTGAAATGTGCTTTCACATTGTCACCTTTCAAGAGCCGTTTCATATGAAGACAAAGAGCCATTTGTTTTTGCCGTAGGTGTGAATATCATTAGACCTACTGTGAGTGCAATACATGCAAGGAGGAGCAGTTGCCTTTGCCCATGAGACAATAAAACACATATGGTAATGAGTCGACAGCATGACTAATAGCCTCCAGTTTGAACCATGCGCCCATCTCAGCAAAATGCCTGATCTCTTTTAAGTGAGCCATTACATAGTTATCAATGAGCCTGCTTCACCTTTCATCTCTTTAAGAGTGGAAGATGTTGCACCCAGAAAAAAAGAAGCACCTTAGAAAAGCAATTGGTTTGCATGTTGGATGAAGGATGAAACAAACACAAAATAATCTGTCAGTCCCTGTGTCCCTCCTGTCCCTAATCCTTCTACCCCTGAGTGTGCCTGCCACACCGTCATCAGAGCTTGGATCAAAGTGTGAGAGAATGGCCCACAGGTCTGCACAGGGGGAGAGCTGACCTACTCAGAGCTTACGTCCTTGGACCAAAGTCCTTTTAAGGGCTAGACATATTCATGGGAAACCAATTCTGTGCAGTATGCCTAAAATGAGCTTTATATCGCATCAGCAGTCTTGCTTTGTGGGCATTCCCTGAGGAAGTCATCATATCTAAAGTGTCAATTGAATAAAGACAATTTAGTCATCTCATTTAAAAGCTCTTTATACGGCTGGAAAGAACAGAGGTCAAAAACATGCATTATTGTGTTTACATTACATATATTTGTATTCCTGCCCACGGTAACGCAATCTTTATTACTCAAAGTGCATCCAACCAGTATACTGTAAATTGAAAAAACAGCGGCCTTGACCTCTCATCCAGCTACCGTTAATTAGTGTTCGTTGCCCTTACCTCTGGGCAACCTCAGATTTATGGCTCTATGTTGTGGGGAGCTTTAAAGCGAAAGTGCGCTGCATGGAGATTCTTTAAATGCATATGCGGTTAATCTGTGAAACTGAAATCTACCAGCAGTTCAGAAAGTAGGTATCAAATAGGCTAATGCATTTTAACATTGATTCATTAGACATTGCAGTACTATTTCTTATGTCTAACTTTTGTGCCCCATACTTTGCAATCCAAGGCCCTATACAGTAAAATGATGCATTCAGACTCTAAAGGGATACTTGGACAGTTTGGGATTATTTACCAATTTACCAAGCATTACGCACAGTAAGAAAATCAATATCAATTTCATCCCTGCACATTCAGTCCATAGATCAGTCACGTGTTTAGCCTGCCCCAGCACAAACACTGGCAGCAAAGGAAATAGCGAGCCTCCAACAGACGTTTAACAAAAGCCTTCAAGTTATCCAGGGTTCCCTTCACAGTGCGCTATTCTTTCCCCAGGCTCATTCATCTCACCCCAGTCTTCCTGGGCTCATAAACATGCTGCAGCCCCACAACTTTGCATTGCAGGAGTTCACACAGGGATACAGTATCTATCACTGGAGTTGTGCAATTGGGATCAGCTATCATCAGTGTTGTAGAACTGAGTTTGATGAAGGCAAACACAGATCACCCTGAGCGTCCGTTAACAAAGAATTAATTACGTCCATTTTAATTCCCAGTTGCCAAACATATTCCAGGCTTTACATTTCGGAGTAATTATTCCTAAAGCACAAGGCCAATGAAGAAATCAGACAAATTGACTGTATGTTTTGGGATACTTATAATTGGAAAATGTGTTCCAATGGTTCAATAATCATGATGTACTTACCATGCCTCCAAGAGGTTACTGCTACGCCAGTATAGAGTGCTCAATTCGATTTGTAGTTAATGAGGCTGGGTCTCTTAACGAATGCTAGATTTTATTTTGTATGTAGTGCTTTGAGAAATGTGGTTCATATATTACCCAATTTTTTCAACGATAAAGTATGGCGTGTTAATTAGCTGTAATGTTGAATTAACAACCTGGTACATTCCTGCATGATACCATGTAGTCATCTTGTGTGGATGTTGTGCTGACAAAATATGACTTGCACTGTGCAGTCAAACTTCAAAGGTTGTGAACCGATGAGACAGTGGGAATGGCTCGGAGGCTGTAGGGAGTTAATATCTATTGGGATTTGTGCATTCATATCCGAACTCCTGATGTCAGTGAACAATAATGTCCTTCAATGGCAGCCTCTCCTGTGTTCTTGGGGACCATTGAGCTGCAGCTCAGAATAATCTCTACCTTCACATCAACCATATTAATTTCAGCAACCCTGCTGACCACATGTCCGTTCTCTGTGTTACCTTGTTCCACTGACTATAACCCCTGCACAATAGTGCATAGTCCACTACATGTAGTGCACAAATTACAAGCACACCCCTAACCACACTAGCTCATCAGACCTTTAATAATATCAATAATGCAGGGCAACAGAATGGAGGTCAGCTTAAATCATCAGTCATCCATGATCCCTTTAGATGTCAGCGGTGGTTGCTTGGTAGTTCTGTTCAAACAACATTGGTCTTGGGGAAGTTAGCCAGGCTTTTGTGACTGAATGCAAGCTGTTTCTAGACACACCTTTCTTTTCTAGGTTTAGTTTTCAACATGCAGCAGACATGATTTTCATCTCATCGGTCCTGACACAAAGGCAGGGACCATGCAGCAAGTCTTCATATGTATGCTGTTCTGTCACCTCAAAATTCAGAGGGAAGTTTTGGCTTTGAAGCCCCTTTTGATATGGTGCTTTTGAAAAATATTGAAGGGCACTTTGAAATGAAAATAAATGTCTAATTAGTAGCCTTACATTGGTCGGGTACCATATGCTGGCTTTCATGTTGCAAGACCAGAAAACCCCTTTTTTCCCTCTTTCTCTGATTAAATGTGCTGTTGAAATTGATTTGCTCCCAAGTTATTATTTTACTGTTCATTTAGATCAAATACTTGGGACTCATCTGCTCTTGCAGTACAAATCGTGAGCTATATTTTAGGATTACTGATAATTCTAACCTCCCAGCTCCATATGCTGCTAATCTCTACTGAGACAGTTTGACGTGGGGTATGGATACTTGAGAATCCACATATGCCCTGGTTTTACCTTCCATAGAGGGATACATGGCTTGGCTTGTCTCTTGCTCCATTTCATCTTCTGCATTTCAGAGGCTTTCTCACTTCGTGATACCTTATGAAACAGCCGTTTGATAGATTCAGACAGAATCCTCCTATTCCCGCTTTGATCATTTCTTTATGCCCACCTGTAATTTAGGCTTCCAAAATGCAAATGATTTCCAATGCTACAAACCATGCTCTACATTTCTTAAGCACTCATTAGAATAAACACGGGCTTTGGTGGCCCAGAGGCATATTGAAGGGTCTGTCTCCTCCACTGCTGAGTGTTGAGGTTCAAATATTCATATATATATATATATATATATATATATATATATATATATATATATATATATATATATATATATATATATGTATATGTTTTGCTCAGAATTACCAAAGATTTGTACCCTACATTTACTGCTTTCTTTGCTTCCATCGCAGAATTCAATCAAACTCCTCCTACTTTTATAATGTCACCGCTCTTACCATTATGACCATGTCAAGGTGACGATGTTAATCAAAGTAAAGTTCAAGGCTTTAAAGGAAGCGGATGTTAGATACTGTGAATCGGAATATTATGCTGATATTTAAATAAAGATTGAGGCGTTGGTCTCAAATGATAAAAATAAATAAAAAGATCAGTACTATAATGGCTCATAGGTACATTTTGGATGATTACCATTTTTGAATCATTATTTCCACCATGCAGTGGGACAATGCAGTCATGTTCACCTCTTATTCTGCAGAAATATTGTTCTTGATTGATAGGTAAAATTGGGAGTTTCCATTAACAGTAAATTACCAGCAAGCAAGAGTCGGATCAACAGTAGGGCTTTTCACAAAAAAATATGACAATAACAACCTGTTTCAAATAACGTCCTAGCCCTTCAATTGAGGTAAATATACTGGAATGATGATTCCTGATCAGACAACAAAGGCACAGCTCTATTACCATAACTGTCAGTCTGCGGCGCTCTCTCTCTTCTCCACAACGTCACAGATCAGCACACTAAGAAGTCTTGATGTCAGCCACCACTGGTATGCTAATCTAATCAATAAGTTCTACTCAAGAAAACAGAAGGCATCTGACCAGCAAGCATGCCTGCAGCTGCAGTAGCGGTACAGTGGAATAGTAGGAATACATTTTGTTATTGAGTTCATCCGACATGTTCGCTGCCTACTCATTTCCATCCTGTCAGTCATGTGTGGGTTACGCCGAGGTTAGTCAGTTTGTCTCACTGATGTGAATTCCTCTCTTTAGTCTTCGCCTCACTGTTGCTCAGTGGTCAGTAA
The DNA here is from genome assembly GCF_009769545.1 of Cyclopterus lumpus. Lineage (NCBI taxonomy): Eukaryota > Metazoa > Chordata > Actinopteri > Perciformes > Cyclopteridae > Cyclopterus > Cyclopterus lumpus. The sequence continues at coordinate 16,150,807 of NC_046980.1, read as the reverse complement.
TATAATTTCAACTGATACTGAGCAGGAGTACTCATCCCTAGATATGAGCAGGCGTCTGGTTGCATGTGCCCTCAGTTCCGAATAGTATGATCTTTATGCCATTTTAAATGCTCCGTTTTTAACAGTGTGACCAGCAGACCTCACAGTGATATGAATAATAAAACAAAACAGTTTTCTACCCAAACTCGACATTCAATGTACTGCTTTGCAACATATACACTATATGTATGTTCAACTTTTGCAAGGACTTTACAGTTTTATGTTAACAGTTTCTTCTAGTTCCCAATGTTAATGACCATATTGTGTCCAAAAAAAGCCTCTTAGTGTACCTGTGCTCTGTAGCTTTGGGCTTCAGGGCGAACTGTGCTTCATCAACCATACAGCTGGTCATGGACCAATGAATCAAGCAGCCATCAGTCCAGTTGCTGCTTATATTTGCACCACTGCTCTGGCCTATCCACAGGCTTTAGCATTTACACCTTTTTTTCTGCCCATTCATCTCAATTCTGTCATAGGTTTAGTTGACGGACATGCTGCAGAGTCTTTATGTGCAGATGTGTGATAAACCCAATCATAGAACACCCTGAGCTTCATAAAGGGCAAACAGAGTTCATTGTGTTCAACAAAGATATCTATCTTTAGTCCAGTCCCAATACCGCCACTTGTTCTCCTGTGGAAGTGACAACTGCTTGAACCCTTTATGCACATCTTATTGCATCTGCCGTCCGACAGACTGCTTGACCGAATAAGCTGCAGTCCCCCAATATACACTACTGTATCTTAATGCATCAACCAGACTATAATCGTGCACATTACCAATTTATCGCTTGTTTGTTTACGTGCACAAAGAACTCTGATAATCCTTATTTCCGTCATCTTTCTTTGAAATGATTCATATTCAACATACACATTACAAAAGAACAGGTTTAGATTGCTGGCATATTTCAATAATACATTGCTGGCTCTGAGGTGGGACCATCTTCTTTATTTACATTGCTGCTGCAGACTCACGCTCACACACCACACTAGATACATGTTGATGTCAACAAAAACATTGTGTTAAGGATTATTTACAATTTCTATTGTCTGGGTTGTCATTTATTTCCTCTGTATGAGATGTTACCTGCTGTTGCTTAAGGACAGGAATTACTTGGTGGTGGCACATTTTCATACTTCATTGCTGACAGGACCGGAAAGTAGGACAAGCATGTTCTGTTTATTATTAACAACTCAGATTCTCCATCAGGAGAGTTGCATGCAAACATCTTATCCTTAATAAGCTGTTTTTCCAGAGGATTATGGCCAGTAATTGTGTAAACACAGCCAGTGATGCTGAATCCTTTAAGGACACTCAGCTATTATTGCGATAATAGCTACACTTGATCACGGCAGATATAAAAATGGGTGGTGGGACTCGGATGATTAGGCGGCAGGTTTCTTACCCTGTGCATTTCTCTATCCTCTATTTAGCATAATGACACTCAAACAATCAGCTCTCACATTAGAATATGGCGTGTGGTATTATGCAGAATTAAAGGGTGTTAATGTGTCATATTTGAATATCCTGATCTGTAACCAGGACGGGCTCTTCCCAGTAGCAGCAGCAGGTAGCAGAGTCAGACAGACTCCAGGCATGACCTACATGCTTAAAGATTTACAGCAGTCAACAAAGAGGATTCTCTTGGTTTCATGTTCTGATACTGTAAGCCCACACTGTACTGGCGACAGTGGTGAATAATAACATTCTTGTGGTCGCATTTGCACAAGGTCTCCCCTCACTGCTGTGATTTATAAGCAGAGCTTCCGTCTGCAAACAGGCTTGAAGGCTTCAAGCCACGGGGCCATCACCCTGTGTCCAGTGCTATTTACTCAGCCAGCCGAGACAAGGCGCTCCCCCGGCAGCCCTGCAGTCACTGTGCCTATGCAAGAGTTCCTTACCTGTGCCTGTCTCCTCATGGGAAGGCTATTTGCCAAAGGTTGATTCATCTTTATTGTGTCATTTCCTGCTCCTTAACAAATTGACTGAAAGCTGCAGGCTATCATGCCCTCGGTGGAATAACAGTGAATTAGTTTTATGAGCACTGTCTGCAAAACTCTAGTCACACTTTGAAGTGAATAAATCATTGTTTTAATAAGCGGTGGTGGTTGTGTCAATTAGAAAAATGGTAATACTTAAATATTACAGTAAATGCATGTGAATTATAATTAACACAGAAGTTTAGTTTTTCCAACAAAGATTACTCTAGCCACTAGGACTTAATATACTGTGAGCTGAATAAGTGTGCAGAGATGCCGAGAGGAAAGGTGCTCCACTTTAAAGTGATGTGATAGATTAGGGAGGAGCCTTAGCAACAGAATAATTTCCCTGGTGACCAATTTCTGAACAAACTCCCTAAGCAAAGAAAATCAGCAACAAGCCAACATGTCAGGCACAGCCTCATGCCAGGGCACAGGCGAACATGCTGACTCACTCCTAATGAGCAGCCAGAGATAGAAATAATAACCGAAAGCACGAATCATAGGTCACATATACTACTGACTGTCCTTATTAACACTGGACCGTATACAGTCTAAGCATGTGTACAGGTATGTACGCTAACAACTTCTAAAATAGCTTCTAAGGTGGCCCAGAGTTGATGTGAAAGAAGAAAGAGGATAAGGCTTCGCCACAACGTGGCTGCTTCTGCTCCGCTGTAGCTCTTTAATGCATTCACTTGTAGTATTCTTGGCTTTTATGCGGCTTTTACAAAATGTACTCATTAGCTAAAGCTCTATTTAATGTAACAGTTCCATTGAGGATTGACCGTCAACACTCATACTGTGCTTGGGAGTAAATGCGTTAGGTGCTCCCGCAGTAAACATGCTCCCCCCCACACACCTTGACATGAGGAAAGTTTTAGTTCATCAACAGCTGATTTTAGCAAAACCCAAAGAAGCTTATAAATAATATTGACTATGTTGATATTTACAGATATGTATCATTGGTAAGATTAATAATTGATGCATATCTTAGTGTAATGTATTGCAGTGTGTGGCTTGATTATAGATGAAAAGAAAAATGTCTGCCGAAATGCTCTCCAGGCTTTCCAGTTTGATTGGTTTTATACGGCTTTTCACTTTTTGCAATAAATGTCCTTTAAACAAAAATGTGTCAAGTCTTTACAGCATCCCGTTAAGTGATTACATAATACATTTTCACACCAGAAAGATCAAGAACCCCTTAATGGATCAGCCAGGGAAGTAATAAAAAAGATGTTGTATTGATGTTAAGGTGTAGTCGCCATCCGAGCAGAAGTTCAAGTTGACCGACATCGAGTCCTTTCAGCTGAGAGAAGATAATGAGGCTTCTGGCTCGGGATCAGTTTGGCACCTGAGACTGGCTGGAGGCTTTGACAGGAAATAAGGCTCTGAAGATTAAAATCAGTTGACTTCCTCCTTATTATTACACAGCTTCTATAGATTCCTCCTGCCGAAATAAATCTTGATTCCTGTTTGTATTGACTGCTACCAAATGTAGAATTGGCATAATTTAGCCATTGAGATTTTCACTGAGTATACGCCGTTTCAGTGTACAGGTATTCATTTGGACATCCTTTGGGGTTTTCAAATACAAAGCTGTTAAAATCGAACATCCAATTTGCACTCAGTTTTGATTTCTTTCTGATACCATTGATATATTTGCCCATGTTGTGTTCTCAGTCTCAATATGTGCCATGGACAGCACTTGGCAGTGGACAAAAGATGTCTATGCTTCTCTACGCTTCATCATCTGTGGTTTGTGTCATCTGGAAAGGTCAAAGCTTCGGTAAAAGATTTAAATCATCCTGCAGAAGAAAGATTCACCTAACCTGAAAGTGGGTAAATAAGAACACAAACAGAGACTCATTCCTCTCCGCACAAAGCAAGGACAAACAGAGCATTGCGTTTCAAAGCGGGTGAGTTTGTGTTGCTTTAGAGAAAAAGGTCTTCATATTTCATCTTTTTTTAATCAGTTATTTACTTTCAAAATATGTGAATTGCATTTATTTCTTCTCTCAGTTGAAACGACTCCCCAGAATAGAGCCCAGACTTGTTTGTGTAATCATCCTACGAGCAGACATGTATTTGTTATCCTTCAGATCTATTAATTGTGTTTTCAGTTCCAAAATGAAATGATCTTGGCACTTCTGCTGGCAACAGCATGTTTCTAAATATGACTTGACAGGGTCAGTGTGGCAAAACAAACTGTTGGGCTTAGTTTTGGCATGGGAAGGATTTTACATATGCGTGTTATTCTTTGATGAATCTCTGTAGTGTTTTGTTGAGCTATATTAATTCTGTTATGAGCTGCTAGTGGCAATTGTTCCCCCCCTTTTTTTAATTTGTCATTTTATTATATTAATGTTGTGGCCACGCCTTTTGATGAATGCTGGAACTAAAGTACATATTCAGCATCTTTTGAGGACAAATGGGACCTTTGAAAAAAATTATTTCTCTTTAGTGTTTATTAATATACTATATTAAGATGAATGTGAAATAGGGACGCATACAGCGAGGCCTATGCATCATAATATATTTACTCACAGAAGTAGAAGTAGAAGAATAATGAAACTATTTTCAGCTGTAAAGCCATGCTTGAATAATATGTCTGCTGCAAAGTGCTACAAAGCAAGAACTATTACAAGGTGGTTACATTTTGTAATCTTTTTGGGAAAGACAGCCATAAATACTTGTAGGTTTTTGCTCTTAATATTCATAATATGCATTCTGATTCTCTGCGTGTCTGTTTTGTTTTGTGTACATGTCCATAGCCGCCCTTAGTACTTGGTGGGATATTATTGATTTCTGCGATGGATCCAAATGGGGCAACAACGGCTTTGTGATTTATTCTTTAGTTTTCTCATCAATTGAATGAAATTAGCTGAAAAGCCTCCGGCTGTGATGTCCTTGTTGTCATTGAGACCCAGCTGAGTTTGCATCTACTTTCTACAAAATGAAAGTTGTCTATTTAGCTATATAAATTCATTAAATTAAAGACATACATCAGAAGGCTGAAACTACATTTTGTGTGAGAAGCAGCCTCAGGCCCTGGTTAAGGCACTAAAGAGAGGAAGAGACGGTCTGTGCGTACGTTTAGCCTGGCGGCGACAGACAGGATCAATCGACCTCATTGTGATATTCAAGTGCTGGAGATTAGTAAGCAGCAAACTCTACACGTACCTTTGAATTCAAAGTCTTATCCACCGTTTCCTCAAGCAACATATGCAAATATCACTGTTATGGACATCAAGTATGGCCATTAAGTATTAATGGGCCATCATGATCATTGGTGCAACAGGGCATGATAAGATGTCCAACAGCCTCTTTAATTCAGCGGTGTGATCGTGATAATCAATCTAGTGTTCTATGTGTGAATGTGTTCAAGTCCAGGAGTAATTTCATGTGTCTGTTTATGGAAGTCAAGAGAAAAGTACCTTCTGTGTGTGTGTGTGTGTGTGCGTGTGTGTGTGTGTGTGTGCGTGCGTGCATGTGTGAAGCTGGTTTACAGTGCAGTTCTGCATTAGCATTGCAGGGATTTGTGCAAATGGTACTGTAAATTGCTCCTCTTGGGATTGAACAAGTGAAGCATTAGAGGTAAACAACACATACAAAGGTAAACAGTAGGTGTGCTTTAATGGCTACAGTGTAATGTAGATGTAGTGCTAGTGCTCAATGAGATGGATAAAAGTATCTCCTGTTTTGTCCTGTTTTTTCAATCTATGTGAATATGTTTTAACTTTTTCTTTCTCTGTCTTTTCTGCACAGGCCTTCCCATGTATATCCACAGGCATCTATGGTAAGCTGAATCCTTCTTATTTACTTTTTAAGTTTGGGATTTTCATTCATATGCTATCATAACAGTCTGCACACACAAGCTTAGTCGTAGAGACTTGGCTTAAGAACCTGAGGGAAGTCGGTTCAAGTCCCTGGACGGACCAAATACTGAGTGTGGACTGGCAGCTGGAGAGTTGCTTGTTCACCTATTGCGCATGAGAGCAAGGCACTGCATCCCAAACTGCTTGAAGTGCTGTGCTGTGGCCCAACCTTCTGACATAGCTCTGTATTTGTTGCATGTGTGTGTGTAAATCAAGAAAAGTGAAAAAATGAGTTTCCCCAAGGGGACACATAATTATACAATATTATATTTCAAATGGGAGGGGGTTACAGGGTTTGTCTTTGAAGAAGAACACAGTTTGTTGTAACATACCAACACACACGTTCACCTTACTGTTGTTGTTGCATAAAGACACAAGCTAGTATGAGGTGAACAAAATGTAGAGCCTGAACAATGCTTGTGCTCCCTCATATGACCAGACCTGATATGCAGCAAGGCATCGCTGGCAAAGAGCTTGTGTGCTAATTAGACTTAAACAAAGTCACATTGAAAACATGCCAAACTTGGCGATATAAAGAGGCTTTGAAGTTGTGACGGCAAATGATGCTGGATGCAGAGAAACAACTGGAGTTTATATAATATATTAAACTGCCTATGCTGAGAAGACATCATTATTTTCTCCTCACTCTTCTGACTACAGTAGACACCATTCATTGAATTTCCACACAAGCTCTAATAATCACAGTGGGTGCTAAATATGTAAGGATTAATAAACATGCTAATTTTCCTTCGCTGTCACAAACAACAAGTCAGCAGCAATACAGTTCTATAAAAGCAGTCTCAACTCTGCTATTTGTATGAGATATATTTGCTTTGAATAATTGAAAAGGACCAAGATGAATATTTAGTGAGCCACGGTTATATTGTTTTGAGAGAAAAAAGGCCAATAATGAGCCTGCAACTGTTAAACCTGACCAGGGATCTGTAATTGTTTGCCAGTCATCTCACGATAGTCGTTCCGTGATCACTCTCAATGGTCATATTACAACCACGGTAAAGAAGTGCATTTTACAAGACCAGGTGCTCCCTGTGGTGCAAACACTGTTCCCACAACATGTTGCAATGTGCAGTACATATACAAGGATGATAATGCAACTGGGCCCAATGGTAAACCAATTCAAAAGTTGTTTCCTAAACACACAAAATGAACTCTCCAGGCACCAAAGCTAATGATTTTCAGTTTGGTTTTTCACAAATATCACACATGGCACGCAGCCTTGCCTCTGTGAGTTGCATTGTTGTACCATATCTTATTTCTATAATGCAAATAGTCAAGAACACCCAACGTAAAAATCCAAACTGCAATCTAAGATAACAAATATTTATTTTAGCCACAAATAATAGTAATAATAATAATACATGTTATTTATAGCACCTTAAAATATACTTTACATGGTAAAGACAAACAATAGAAGCAACAACAAAACAAGAAAGATGACAATAGTGAGAAACAAAATAAAACAACAAAATGCAAATTTAGATAAATGGGTTTTAAGTGCTATTTTGAAAGTGGCGAGTGATGGAGAATGTCTGAGGTGATGGGGAGAGAGTTCCAGAGGGAGGGGGCAGCAATGGAGAAGGCCCTGTCCCCCATGGTTCAATGCTTCGGCAGAGTAGATGGGGGTAAGGAGGTTGGCGTCTGCAGATCTGAGGTTGCGGGTGGGAGCGTGTTGGTGCAGGAGGTCAGAAAGGTTTGAGGGGTTCAGGGTTGTGAAGGGCTTTGTAGGTGATGAGGAGAATCTTGAACTGGATTATTTGCTTTATGGGGAGCCAGTGGAGGTTTTGAAGGACTGGGGTGATGTGATCTCTGGTGCGGGAGTGAGAGAGGAGACGAGTAGCTGAATTCTGGATGTGTTGTAGTTTGTTGATAATTTTGGTGGATGTGCCGTACAGGATGCTGTTGCGGTAGTCCATTCGAGAGGTGATGGAGGCGTGGATGAGTGTTTCTGCGGCTGAAGAGGAGAAGGAGGGGCGTAGACGGGCAACGTTTTTAAGATGAAAGAAGGTGGTTTTTGTGATGTGCTTGACACGTTCAAAGGGTTGTATCAAAGATGACACCAAGGTTACAGATGTGTGTGGAAGCAGGAGCAGAGGTGCCATCGATGCAGAGGGATTTGGTGGAGATGTAAAGCTGTGTGTTATCGGTGTAGCAGTGTAAGTGGAGACCGTGGTGGCATATGATGTTGCCAAGGGGGAGCAAGTAGAGAATGAAGAGGAGGGGGCCGAGTACTGAACCTTGTGGGACATTGAGGGACTGGGGCTGCGTCCGACTTGGATTTATTGATGATAATGAACTGTTGGTGGTCGGAGAGGTATGACTTGAACCAGGAGAGGGCTGTGCCAGTAATGTGGAGGGAGGACGGGAGAGGAGGAAATTACTGCATAGTGCTGAAGGATGTGCTTGGTTTTGTGTTTGACTGCCGAACAAATATATTGTTTGAAGAAACACCTTTTGGAAATGCAATCATGCACTCCTCTTTCCACAAGAAGGAACAAGGATTTCAGCATAAGAAGAGTTTAAGACTAATAACAACATCCCAGAATATGACTGGGAGCATGCGTTAGGATCATGGAAGCCTCTAAACCTAAATTAAGTTAGGATTTACTCACTGTATAGAGTAGAATAATTTATCAGCAACAAAAAGCCAAACAAAGTCATGCAATCTCCATTCATTACTCTTCCTCCTTTATCAACACACAACATACATACTTACTGATTAGAAAATCACTAATTATAGAACTCGACAAAATGCTTATCAACCAGCGATAAACACACTTCATTTAACTATTTTCATTTTCTTTTCGACCCAATTTCTGGGCAAAAAGCATCTACCACATTATTAACATACTTTAATAAGGAAGCAGAAAAATAGAAATAGCTAATTATGATGCACTTAAGTTCAACAAGCTGTTTGTCTATTCAAGACGGATGGAACCACCATACATCTGCAGGTCTATATGTAAAAACACAGTCAGCTCATTTAAACTTCCATGCATGTGAATGCGTTTGAGATAGTCTAAGTGGCCACGCATCGTGATATATAGCATAGCATACACTTGTTAGCTAAGCTTGGTGTGTGTGTACTAAAGAGAGCCCTCAGGCTTATAAATCACTAGATGTTTATAATTATATTCTGGGCTGCAGAAGAACTCTTCCCTCTCGGGTGACTGAACATTTTCCAGTTACTGCTTATATGCAACTCCCAATCATTTCTCCTCACCATCTCCCTCTGCAAAATGGTCTGTTTTCTGCCACTTATCAATGTGTGCATCTCAAAAGGGCTATTACTGAAGTGTTAATGATAAGAGGGGCAGATGTTTTAATTTCTTTTAATTTCATCGCTTCCTTATGTCTCTTTTACAGTCATGATAAGTAGAGCCGTCATTTCTGCAACATACATTCCCTCTTCTCATATTATCCTTTCTTGCAAAATAAATTCCTCCAGCAAATTTTCCATTCATTTGAATGGCTTTATGTTGCATTGTCACTTGTTTCTGTTAACGTTAGTTTGCCAGCACACAAATTGGTGTGAACTCACAGTCAAATCAAGTCAAATCAATTTAATTAATTCCTCTACCACAAATCATAAATTTCCTTCAAGGGGCTTTACAATTTGTCTGACCTGTTAGTTTCTGACTTGTTAGTGTCTGACTCGTTAGCGTCGGAAATGTTAGGTTAGGATTGACTCGTTAGTGTCTGAATTTTTAGGATTGACTCGTTAGTGTCTAAGTTGTTAGGATTGTCTCCTTAGTGTCTGAATTGTAAGGATTGACTCGTTAGTGTCTGAATTGTTAGGATTGTCTCCTTAGTGTCTGAATTGTAAGGATTGACTCGTAAGTGTCTGAATTGTTAGGATTAACTCGTTAGTGTCTGAGTTGTTAGGATTGACTCGTTAGTGTCGGAATTGTTAGGATTAACTCGTTAGTGCCTGAGTTGTTAGGATTAACTCGTTAGTGTCTGAGTTGTTAGGATTGACTCGTTAGTGTCTGAGTTGTTAGGATTGTCTCCTTAGTGTCTGAATTGTAAGGATTGACTCGTTAGTGTCTGAATTGTTAGGATTAACTCGTTAGTGTCTGAGTTGTTAGGATTAACTCGTTAGTGCCTGAGTTGTTAGGATTAACTCGTTAGTGTCTGAGTTGTTAGGATTGACTCGTTAGTGTCGGATTTGTTAGGATTAATTTGTTAGTGCCTGAGTTGTTAGGATTAACTCGTTAGTGTCTGAGTTGTTAGGATTGACTCGTTAGTGTCTGAATTGTTAGGATTAACTCGTTAGTGTCTGAGTTGTTAGGCTTGACTCGTTAGTGTCTGAGTTGTTAGGATTGAATCGTAAGTGTCTGAGTTGTTAGGATTGTCTCCTTAGTGTCTGAATTGTAAGGATTGACTCGTTAGTGTCTGAATTGTTAGGATTAACTCGTTAGTGTCTGAGTTGTTAGGATTGACTCGTTAGTGTCTGAGTTGTTAGGATTGATTCGTAAGTGTCTGACTCGTTTTTAAGTTTTGCTTTTAAAGTACATGTTAAAGTACATTTAGAGTTGTTGACTTTTACAGATCTAATTAAAGAAATGAAATGAAGAATGTCAAGTGATGGATACGTACAGATCTATTTTCAGAATGAATATGTGGTATTTTAGAGTGAAACAGCTCTATTGTAGTGACACAAAGGCAGGCCAAATGCATGGAGGGGGAAGAGGGTCACTGTTTGTACTCTACGTTGCTTATCGCTATTCACTCCGGTGCCCTGTGCTGCATTGCCAGTAGGAGCCCGTCATAGCGCTCCACTCGACGCACCCCTCACATCAAAGGGGGAGGCTTGTGCAGAGCCAAAGTATGCAGCAGTGGGGGATTAAACAGCCTGTTCAATAAATGGCTTAGCGCTTAGCGCTTCCCATAACTGCATCTGCACAGAACAATACCGCTGATTAAGATGGCAAGATTTTCACACAGAGGGCAAATAGAGGAGGGACTTTCAAAGGAACTATAGCATAGTACCGTGCTGTGGTGTTATTCTGTAGGACTCCTCCCGGTGCCCCTTGAGTACTGCCATATTCTCAAAGGCGCCCTGCTCTCTTGTCAGGCATTTGGACATTTTCTGTACATTTCAGATAACCTTTAAAGTCAACTTCCATTTCAGCAATGTAAACAAAAGTATTTTAGTGTGAGAGGCACGTCATTCCGATCCTTCTCTTTCTCTCTATCTGTCTTTCTCTCTGTCTCTATAGAATACACATAGATATAGCCATAGTTTAATATGTGCACACAGTCATGCACCCAGGTACTATACTTACGAACATGTGCTTGACCCATTTCACACTTGAATTGTTGTCGAAAAACAAATCCTGTGCCTCCAACATTGTCACAAAGAGGAATCAGGAATGAGTTATCCAAGGGCCTTGTGGTGAGAAAAAAGATTTGTCAGAAAAGCTAATGCTAATTGACACTCTCTCTCACGCCTCCATATTCCAAGAGACTCAGTCACCATTGACAGATGATGGCAGAACAGGGAGGTTGGGTGTAGCAGAGGTGCGCATGGGGTACCTTAGACGCATGAAAAGAAAAATGAGGGCTCACACTGCGCTGACAGTCCAATCCCTCAGTCCGGCCCATTAGCCACAACAGAATTTCTGCACGGATAGTGTGTCGGAGGTACCACCCATAAACAAACTGGTGCCCACAGTGGGCCACAGGGTCACCCAGCATGGTAGAGGTTATTAAGTGCTGCTGCTGTTTGCACATCAATCACAGCCATGTGACCCCCGTTTAAATGGATTATTCCTTCCAAAGTGGAGGCACCTCTCAATGTCTCAGAAGATCAGTGCCAAGCGGCCAACTACCAGGAGGTCATATTCTCTTTTTGTATCCCTTTCTCTCCCATTGTACCTCCCGTACATTCTCTCGTCCATTGTAGTGTCTCCCCCCCCACACACACAGGCTGAAATACTTGCAACTTACATAAAAATCCCATTTCAAGATGCAATGTTAACAATTTAGCCTTGTTGAGATCACATCTCCGCTGCAGCTGAAAGAGCACTTTCCAAAAGCCTTGTCATGAGCTGTACAGTTTAGGAGGCGTTTGCTGAGATCCATCTAAACACAGAGCAGAAAGCTCACTGGCACAAGGCATAAGACATGAACATTAAGTATACTACTTACCTGACAGATGGCGTGGCACACATGCATTTATAACCCTATCAAACAATCCCACAACACGTCAATGCAACTGCTCAGGACAAATATCTCCCTGCTCACTCTCTACCCTCCACCTTTGACTCATCTGTCTCTGTGACAGATCTGAGGATTGTTGACAGAGAAGTTTTTGCACTGACTGGTGACTGTGGGAGATCTGCAGATGTAATATGTAATCCACCCAAGCTCTACTGGTATGTCCATTCTGCTGTACTGTCCAGATCAAAGGTATCAAGCAGCTAAAAAAAAAAATTCATCCAGCCTGCATCACACTCCTGCTCTCTTCCCCCCTGTCCAGGATTAGGAAGGCTAGAGACATTCAAGGCACCTTATCTCTTGACAGTGATGGCTCGCTGCTAGCTTGCCAAAGATGGCCTGGGCAAGTCCCCCCTCCTCTTAAAACCTAGGGTTTACTACGGGGAGCTTAGCCTAGCTGGGTTGGGAATTTCAAGGTACATAGGAGCAATGTGCTGTATCAGTGGGTAGCAGAGTGTGTGCTCGGAGGGAGCAGGAGCTTCGTAGCCCATTTAACTGAGTCACACACTGTGCATTGTACTCAAACAATAGCCTTCCTCTACCATTTTCATGGATGCCCTCACAATCAGACACATTGCCCAAATGTAAAAATACTTCCAGCCCACAGGACAATAGATTTCGGCCTTTGAGAAACTTGGTTGAGCATTACACTTTTATGAAACACTCTTCAGGATGTTTTTTAAAAAGTGAAATGTCAGGTGCTAATTTTAGCATGTAGGACAAAGCATGGCATCACCTAAATGGAATGTTTCCAAGGAAGGTCATCATCTGTTGTGCCACGGAGGCTGCTCTTTTTCTTCCTACCTCTTTTTCTGCCTGTCTTCCTTACACAGCACCCTCCCATCGCTCTTTGTCTCTGTCTCCTTCTGTGGGCTGCAAAGTCGGTCATGGTCACAGCCCTGCTGTGTCCCAGTGTTGGTGTAGAGCGGCACTCCGGACCATTTGACACCCACTCTTTGGCGTCTAGAGTCCTGGGGCGCTACTCTGTCCTCCACCCCGGGTCACCTCACCTCTCCTCTGGGCCTTGATGGGGTGGCAACCCTCTTTCCCCCTCCCTTTTCAGATGAACACACAGGGCTGCTGCCCTCAACTAGAGCAGCCATCAGCTGTGCTGCACTTAATGATTTTCTCCTGCTGCCAAAACCACAATCATCTAATCTATTTTGTATTATATCGTGCTGAAATTATTCGATGATGCTTGTCTGTTATATTAAGGGTCTTTATTAAAAGGAAGATTTCTTCATAGATCTTTAAAGATGTTTCTAGGCAACAATTGTAAAATTAAATTACATGCTAAATCTTTCTTAAATACCTTTCAAAGTCTGATAAACATTGGCATTTTATGTTTCCTATCTTTATGTTTTCAACACCTGTGGTAAATTTACGAGTGCCAGATACCTCAGCCTTGAGCTATATGCTGCTTCAAGGAAGACAGCTCATCAAAATGAATGACGAGTGTTGAACTTGACCAACCGCAACTGAGGGTAGCAAAGTGGGACCAATGATACGATTCTTTCCTCAAGAGGAGAAAAGCTGTACTTTATATATTTCTAGAATGCTGTCAGCATATGTCTATCAAGCCACATACTCTTGCACAAAAGTGCTCAAAGGAAGAAAGAAAAGCCACAACAATATCATATGATAAATACCAAAATTAACAGCAGGTTGTGGTATCCTCTTTACAATATAAGCTCACTCAGGAAAAACAAAACTGGTGTGGTCTGCACTATGTCCCTATAAAGCCTACCTATATATTTGAAACAGACTGGAAATGTATCATAGTATATTCCACGTGTTGGCTTACCCCTACTCGCTATATCTGGGTAGCAGCTCCTCATTCCTTCTCAGCAAAACACCTTAGCTACACAGGTTTGTTGTGAAAGTTAACTCTTAGGATATGAAAGAGTTGCCATGCTGGCAAAAGAGAGAGCAATGGGCTTGCTTGTTCTTAAAGCAAAAATGTCCCTCAAGCAAAGTCCACATTTATGTAGTTTTTCCTACGTTTCAGTTCAGTGGAAATTTTTGAACATTAACCTTTTTAGCCAACTTTCACAGAGTCAAGCCAGATTTATCTGTGATGTAAATTGGGTACTGTTTCATGATGAATTAAGTGACCACGTATATATTTTTACTTTAACCAAAGCAGTGATGTTCCCCTGGTTTCTATTCATAAAACCAAAATCCTTGAAAGTCACCCACGTTCGAGCAAAAGTGTTCATGACGGTATTTTACAAATGTCTTAGAGAGGTGCCAGAGACAATGTCTCTTGGTTGCATCAGAGATTAGAGTCTGCTCTCTTTTTCCTTCATATTAACAAAGGTCCTCCATGCCCAAGATCATAGAAATACAATATTTGAATTCTGTTTTAAGATGGATCTTTTCTTTGGCTTAACTCACTGGGCTGACATGGAGATATGAATAAAAATGTACCTTTTATTTAAAAGCAAATGAAACAAAGTCACCTGTCTCACATCATTTTCACATGCTTTTTAATTGTGCCACAAAATGGATCAAAGGGATGAACAAACTGAAAAAAGACCTCCAGTCTTCTCAGGTTTCATGAACTTAATTCTCCCTATTCACTAAGGGACATTTGTTGTGGTTGCTGAACCCATAACTACTGTCAACATCGCCAGATGCTTATATGCAAACATTATGTAAACGCACTGTGCCACCTTAACCCTTTGTTTCCACATGGCACGTGCCATAGTCTATTTCCCCCTCTCTGTCTGGATGCTGCGCTCTGCCTGGTGATGAAGTACAGGAGCCTTCAGCAGAAATAACACTGCACCACCTGAGTCCTCATCAGCGGCGCTGCGCTGCACATATCCCATCAGTGCGCCTCACGGCCATATTCCCAGTATAGGAGAGAGCCGAGCCAAGCAGAGCAGGGACCCTGGAGGGCCCACCATCACTGCGCCTGAGGGCCAGCTCTCCACCTCCTGATAGATTAGCTTTCACTGAACCCTCCACACAACGAGAATGAGGTTGTTGAGAGGAGACGTAGAAGTAAAGCACTGGATATATCATTTTTTGTGTACTTGAACATATAAAAGAGTCAGCCCACTCAATCCTTTTCTGAACATCAGTATATTGAACTCCTGTGACTGGTGTGGCCAAGAGAGTTGACGGGAGTGATTCCAGTTATTGTATTGTAGCTGTTTTTAAACATATAAACATACTTGGCCAAGATGACAGGGGCAAAGAGAGAAGAGGTAAAGGTAGTGGATGCTGTGAAGGAGACAAATGATGAGAAAGAGAGAAGCCGATGCACTCAAACCACTGCTTTTGACCTTGGGCCGTTGATGTTCCTGTCGAGCAGAGTTCTTTTGGCAGGCTGCCCCGAGCTGCACTGACCCCCTTATTGCAGCTTTCCATCTACCCCTCTTTATGTCATCTCTTTTCCAATGTTTGTTTACATCTATCATTTTACTTTCCTGTTATCTTCTTCAATGGTTCTACAGCTTCCCTCTTTTCACCTCTCTCTCTCTCCATTCAGCCCTGCTATGATTAATAGGTATTGCTCTCAAATCAATAGAGCATTTGTAGAAACTCCACACTGAATAGATTAAATAGACTCAATGCTGTCCACCCACTGCTGGTGACCAGAATTACCTAATATTATCACTAAGACCTGTTTTTAGCTTTCGTAAGGTGGAGAGCACAAAGACGGGTCCTGACTTTTTATTATAATTTGCTCATTTATTTGATTTTGTTTTTGTGCTTACTTCGCTGACACCTCTCCCCGCTGTGTGTGCTCTTTCTAAACAGCTGGTCCTATCTCTGCGGATATTTTTTTCTCAGATTTTTCATTTTCCGCACATCTGTTGGCCTACGTTACTTGACGTGTGAGTTGGAGTGCCGGTACACCTGCATACGTGTGGAAACAGATTTTAAAAAGGAAACATCACCAGACAAAGTGATATCACTGAAAAGGTTAAGTGTGTTTGGGAGACAAGAGGAGTCAGGTGACCTGCAAACTGATTTGGCATGCTGGATTAGGTTCTGAGCACATAGCTCTGGGGGCAGCTTTTGAAGGGCAGGAGCCGTGAACGGGCCATGTGCTGTCTGCAGACACTGCCCAACAGAGCCATAGGAGCAGACTGGCTGTCACTGCTGGCTGGTATGCAGCTCACATCTCGCTCCACCCAGTGCTGGAACGGGGCCTCAGCCAGGGCTCGGCAGCATTCAGCTTCTCTCCTCTTCTCAGTGTAACTCAACCACTCCTGTCAGGCTGGGAAGGGGTAGGAGAAGAAAAACAGAAAGAGAAAGAAATCAAAGACAGTCAGATAGGTGAGAGTTGTCAAGGCAGTAGATTTAAAGCATTTATGGAATAGTTATTGAGAGGCTTTGACAGCAAGTGAGAAGTAAAAGAATTCCGGAAATGTTAGGCTAGATCTTTGTGGCTTTTCATTTCTCTTTCCATCCACCTTAAAGGCTAGGTGTCGTTGCAGTACTTGTAAGCCTGTTTCACAGGTCAAAGTATGTTATAGTGGCGGCGATGACCCCGGGAAAAGAAAAGATATTTGAGAATACGACCCATGCAATAACCAACAGGCTGCAACTGTGGCGTGGCCCTTGTATCAGTTGATGTGGGATGAAATTGAGGTCTCGACCTCTGTCGTTGTAGGAAGACGGTGCCACCGCAACCTGTGGTCCCTTATGGAGGTCAAAGGTTATAATATGAGAGAGCTGAACGTTTACAAACGTGAGCTGGCTCACTCAGGAGTCAGGACTGATAAAATGATGTTTGTTTCTCAGCTTCTGGGCCTAACTTTACAATGTTTAGCTTCTACCTGCACGGCAACTTCATACTAGCTCTGCAGATATTTGTACCGAGGCTTTAGAATAAAATGCTTTTGTCAAGTTTTGTGAAAGGCACAAAAGACCAAACTCAACTGCAATTACTTCAAACTGAAATACTTCTCTGTGACAGAGTATAAGATTGTTGGGCTTTTAGTAATGGCTTATATACTCTCCAGCTGTAGCAAGGCTGGCTCAAGGGCCTTTACAGTCAATAGCTCACTCCTAAGTGTTGTGTCTTGGGAAGTTCTCTATAGTGGCAGCAAATTATCTTGAGATCAGCATCCAGCAGAGTCCTCAGCTGGCCTTATTAAAAATTAATCAAACTGCAATTTGTGTGTTCAGATCGATACATTGTGTTAACACTGTGTAAGGACTCCTCAGCAGGCAAAACGGTTGTAATTAACACACTAGTTAGCTACATTGTTTCTTAGCCGCACTAACCTACTACATGTTCATTCTGGTTAAAATAGGGTAGTGTGAGTTTGAAATTACACACTTCCATGAGTAATTTCCCCCCCTAAAGACACAACATGAATCAGTTCTCCCTGAGGCGGTAGTGAGTGAGGGTGTGATGTATAAATATGAAGCTTGTATCCACACTTTGTGCCCCCTGAATATTTCTGTATGTGTTTTCCCAACACTATGCATCTGGCAACAAAAGTCTACAGGAATTTATCAGACAGCTGGTCTCATCTACCAGAGACGAACAGCTTGTGCTGCTTTCCATTGATTTAAGAGAAATGCTGTTACCTGTGGAGATATCGGTTTGTCTGCCTGTTTGCATGTCTGTTTTTGTCTCCCTCTCGCATATGCATGTTGGATACAACTAGTATTAACACTGTTTTTTCCCCCTCTCTTCTAGGCTTTCCAAATGAGCCTGCAGCTGGCATTGCTCTGAACACCGTAAAGAGCTGGATCGAAGAGAATCCGGATAAGGTAGGACATGGCAGGCTAATGCATGTTCAAAACAAATAGCTGTCAATCTGAAGTCACCTGTCCTTTAGTGCTGGCACTGTCTATGTTATGCTTTTCTGTGAGCGGAGTTGATTGGACCACAGCTGAATCACAGAACACTAATTATCATGCATCTCTGTATTAGACCTTGCTTGATCACCCATTTAGTTTGTGGTCTGAATGCATAGCAAATTAAAAGCCAGTCTGAGACTAATGAGGGCGTAAATGGTCTGTTGAATGTTTAATTAGTCTATGCTGGGGAAAGATATTAAACTCAGAAAAACATACAGCAGATAAAATCATCAGAAATTTGTTTTGTATTAGATGAATTATAATGATGCCTTCCAAGGACTGAAAGCTTGAGTACTCTGGAAATACCAATTCAAGTTTCAATATTCAGTTCTTGTATATCATATGCACAACAATTATAGAGAAGCAGTAGTTGGCAATACAAATCTAAGAGCTCAGGCTCCCCCCAGCAAAAACAGTAAACAGTAAGTACAAGTATATGAAGGGAAAGTGACATGATCGTATCAATTTTACTGTACTGCTACAAACCACTCCTAAAGCGAAAAGCAAGGGTAATGGTATAATCTGAAAAAGAGATGATTATCTTCAAGTTGTGAGTGTTTAGGTGAGTAGAAAAGTAGTCTCATCACAAAGACATTGTGAAAACGGATGTAGACATTTTTACTCTAAAGAATATTGAGCTGCGGGGCTGCTCCAAAGATCTTTACCACAAAGAAGCCAACGCTGCTGTCTAATTGTCCACACAAGACCGTGTGCTAGTTTCTAAAGTTAATTTACTATGTGGCTTTGATGTCAGACCAGAAAAGTAAATCAATTAATGTCATATGTTGTGCTTCCCCCTTCTCATGTACACTATCAGCAATAATTAACAAGGTCAAACTATATGTGAAACTTTTGTAATGACCAAATTAATCTAAGGACTAGTTGCAACACCAGCAATTATGAGTACGTTTCATACACAATGCTTTTACAGCAGCATTATTATATGTGACATGTTTTAAAAGGGTTAATCAGCCTCTTATATCTTTACAGTTTGTGATGATGGAATGTTGTCAGGAGGCTGTTTGTACAGGACATGCATCAGTTTGTGAGCGAGTGAGTAATGGTAACCTTCGGGGGTCATCTCTGTTAACTGTAGCACTGTTTATATCTGTCACTGTGGATTGAGGTGTTTTATATAGCTCGCAGCTTGATGTGCTACAACATCCCTCAGCTGGTGTTATGGATGTTGTGAACAGGCAGCCAAATGATTCTGAGCTGCTGGATTACTTTGCAGTTGATGTGCGATGTTTGCGACACTTGTTCCCTTCCTGATGATTGCTATAACATGAACTTGGGGAATCCATCAACACTCTGGCGTAAAGAAGGTTTTCTATAGCTTATTGCTGACTGTAAATAACGAGCTAATGTGCAAAGCTGACTTTTGTGGTGGTGTTGTTCCACACCCAAGGATTGCTACTGCCATATGAAGGCTTCGCTGCCGCGCATAAGAGACCATTCTGTGATGCATTGACTGATAGCTGTCTCTGGTGTCGGTAGATGAGGTGGGAAATATTGCAATTCACAGAAAGGGGAAGACGTCTTCCCTGAACACTATTTGCCAAAGCTCTGCAAGCACAAGCAGTGGATCTTTAACTATAACTACACCAGGAGTGAATGAGCTTTTAACAAGATCAGAGAGAATAAAGTGCTACGTTTTACCCAGAAGCACAGCAGTATTACATTGGAAAGTCTTCCGATCAAACCACAGAACAACATGCACTGAAGTAGGAGATTTTCCCCTTCAATTTGTATTCACTCACCATTGCTTAGTGGTTACTCTTAGTGCATCCCAAAACAGCTTTCTAAAAAGGAGGTGGATGTTAAAAAAAAAAAATATTATAAGTAATTATGTCAGTTAATCTTTACCAGACATAAATAGAGAATTTAAGTAAAATTCTAATAATGCCTAAAGGAAAGGCTCAATGTATTCTCTATTAGCTGCTTTAGCATTACATTGCACACTAAATGTGAAGATGAATCCCACCTGCTTTGTCTGATATGTTTATAAAAGCAATTTATCACTGCACCATTTATGTCAACCTGATTGATAACTGACTGTTGCAGGCTTTGTGTCAACTCACAAGGAAGTTATTAGCCGACTGCATGTCTCATTCAGACCTTGCAGTCAGTAAATAGATTGGGAATAAAAGCTATGAATGTTCTACAAAATAGTTTTGTAATATGTTGTACAAATTGTTGTTTTCTTTATTTTCTCTATTCAAAGGTTGAGAAAGAGATGAGATATTGCACGCTGTATCATCAACATGCTTGCAAAGGTTCTGCATTGCTACAGTACGTCATATCACAGATTGCAACTAGTTTTCTAAAGATAGAGCGAGAATGAGAGGTTTGAAGCCCAGTCTATCATGCATGGAACAATAGGACTAGATTGCACCGCTCTATGTGCACTCGACCCAGAGGAGCATGTGTTGTGGGCGTCCACAGAGACGAGTCATTTCAGGGCCATGATAAGGGCTCCGCTTTGGGGAAGATACTGTGCTATTGTGGCTAAAATGTCAGTACAATGGGCTGGCTGAGAATCTAACACACTGGGGTGGCAGAGTGCAGGCCACAGCCCCCCACCATAACACACCATATGGACACACACTCTTACTTGATAGCATTGGCTGTGCATGTCCAGCACTTTATGTGTGCGCATGTTATCCACAGTGGTGGACAAGCATAGTCATTATTGACACGCTTTATGCAGTAACCCGTACAAGTACTAGCCATTAATTTTAACATCCTTCATACACATCATCCATCATGCAGTTACCTGGACCAGTATGTCTACAGTGTGGTATTGCTGCTTCTACTTGTGTGTAAGATTTTGGGTTAATGGACTTGCTTTTGTTGTTCTAGTTTTTCGACCACTCAAAGCTCTGCACACATGTCATTATTCACTCATTTGTACACTAATGGCGTAAACCCATCGGGACCCTCTCCACATCTGAGCTAGCGATGATGTTGCAGATTGCAACCATCTGAAGACCCCTCTACTCATCTCGCTTTCCAAGTGAGTCGGAGAGCTCCGGTGGACTCAGGGGAACGTAAGGAAAACATGAAAGTACTTATCAACCCTCAGGGTGTGTCCATTCTTAGCTACTGTAGAAACCCTTAAATCCTACACACTGCTCCTTTTAAGTAAAACATGTGAATTATTCTTCCATTGGTGGTTATCCAGTTGAGACACTGTCCATGTGAGTTTGTCAGGTTGTAGTCCCACACTAAGCAATTGGAGTGTAATTATCCACTGAAATGTGCAGACATGTGGGTGTGAGGTCTCAGGGCACTGTTACATCAAATGGCTTTGGACTTTGTGTACATACAGTGTGTGCGTGCAAGGACAGTGGGAGAACAAGAAGACACTACATGATTGATTAGCAATGAGTTTATTTCTCAGGCCAGCACTCTGTAGCACTGATGCACTCACCAGCACACAAAGGGCCCAATGCCAGTGTGAAATTCTTTCTTAAAAGCATGGACTTCCATTGTGGAAGAATAAACAGCCCCGTTGTGGTAAAGGAGAAGAGATCCTTTAATCTAAAGAGACCTGAGTTCAGGAATGATCCTTCACATCACAATAGATGAAAGAATAAGGGAGTTTGGCCTCTACCTCCCTGTATCTACCGCACTGATAAATGAAATAGAATGTGTGTATGGTACTGTATGTGTAAACAGCAGACCAGAAGGCTCTATTCTTTTCAAAATTGAAGGCTGCAGATACAGAAACAGGTACAACCCAACACAACCAGTTCTCCATGTGGTATTGGAGCAGTTTCCTCCTGCTCACAGCCCTCACATCCCTCCACTCATCTGGCTTTAGCTTATTTTTTATTTTCAGTTCTAATTTTGTTTAATTCACATTTACACAGGTCTAATCTGCAGATGGAAAACGTGGTCTGACACTTTATTTGGCTGCCACGGATGTGCTATGGATGGCCACGCTTTTTAATGAAGCTTTTCAAGGTCCCAGCAGCCCAGCATCACTGACACATTCTGAGCCCTTGAGACAGATTGGTAGTTTGTAATAAACTCTGCTGCACTGTGCTGCTCAGGACAAAATTGATGTGTAGAGATTTCACCTTTCAACATCACTCTGGTTTGGGGTTTGGTATCAAGCACTCCACTGTGCCAATGACGCTCCCAAAACAGGTGTTTACATCCCTTTTCCTGTTCTGTGAATGATCTGTTTACCATAGTAACATTTATCATTTAGGACACCTGATAATAAATCCCATCTTAATCCAGGGCCGGAGACAAATGTCAAGTGACTATTAGGAATAAATACAGTATGGTGTATGTTTTGTATGATTGTTGTTTTCTATGTGAATGGATCTCAGTTAAGGAGGCTGTCTGGGTTTTGGCAGATGGAGCTATGAGGCATTTATTGTCATTCAGCTGAATAAGATGGATGGTTTCTGTTATCAGGGCAATATTGTGCTGTTCCCCTTTAGAAAATGTGAATCACATTTTTGAGTATTGTGACCAGCTTTATCAAACAGGCATGGTAAGCAGACAGTAAACCACATGCGTATGTGCTCTTGTGCTTGTTAATCACCGTCTATACATGGGGCTTATAATGATAATGAGTTGCCTCAAACACAAGGAGAATACAGATTCAAAGACCACCATTTCTTTTAAGCCAGCAGTTCTGTTCCATTAGCCACATCCAGACAGTGGGTTTTAAATGCAAGATTTCTTTCATCGCTCTGTCTAAAAGCTGAAGCATAATAATGCATGTTATATTAAGGGGCAGTATAAACTGTGCACCTCTATTATTGCCAAAATAAAAGGGACTATTTCTTTAGTATTCAGCTGCATCTCTCATGAGGTTTTGATAGCAACATGGAAGTTGGGCCCCACAGTAGATATAACAGACTGATAAGATGTATGCGAACAGCCTGCTCATGTTTATGGTGAATCTATTCTGAGGTTTTACACAGTCAGGCAAAATCATTAAATGCTCCTGTTAATGATTGAGTAATCGGCATCGATGATGAGTTACCGCAGACTTTTGGAGGTTCACATTTACTGCATATTCTATTGTCCTGCCACCCACAATAACCAGTATACAGGGGCGGCTGTAGCTCATGGGGATGAGTGGTCGTAACCAGAACCTGGTTTGATCCCCGCTCTCCCCATTAGTTGCATGTCGAAGTGTCCTTGAGCAAGACACTGCATAGCAGCCCATTGCTCCTTAATAATTAAGGATGGGTAAAATGTAGAGGACAAATTTCATACATGTATATGTAATATGTATTTATTATAAGACAAAAAAAAAATATACGGTTTAAGTATATTGAGTCTCTGGACTACAGATACAAATCTTCCTTGAATCAATGGCTGAAAACTTGTTGAGGTTTTTTTTCTTCAACTCTGAAAGACAAACATTTATTATTTTTCTTACAGAATCTGGGACCAGTAATTGGACTACAGGGGCATTGAGACAGATTTTACGGCTGAGGAATGTAGTCTGTTAAACAGATCTATAGAATGCATTTTAACTGGTATCATTTCTGGCAAAACCAAAAATTGACATATTCAAATGTCTCGTTTGGTCTGACAAACAGTCAAAAGCGCAAATAAAGGCAGGAAAGAGTGCAATTTGGGCATTTTCGCTTAAACTTGACTACAAGGATTAATTTATGAACACGTTTTTTTTATATTGTATCACTAATTGTTTCACCTCACATACAGTAAATAATGTATGTAAACTGGTCATATGACTGTTATACTTTCTATTGATGACATCATATTTTTTCCCTTCAATTTACTGTCATTGTTGCTGTTGTCATGCATTTACAAATTTCCCTTTTCCTGCCCTTGCTATGTAATAAAAATACTAAAAATAGTAAGGAAAATCTAACAAAAACACTATTGCTTTCTCTTGGTTAAAATGGCATGTGTTTACATGTCACTATCCAGTACAGTTGTAGATACACCTTTAGATTACAGCATGGACTGAAAACTAAATTCAGCTTGAAGTGATGAAACCCACTGAGTGGGCTGTACTTTAGCTCTCTGTTGCTGCAATGCCTTTTCATGGTGTTTTTATTGTCTAGTATCTAATGAAAAGACTTTGCCAAGTGTCGCATCTGCAGCCAAGAGAGGCACAAATTTGCTCCTCGCATGCCTGGAGGATGCCGATGTGCCGCTGATGATTTGTACAACTGGCATTGTGTTCAAAGGCAGTGCTGGCCTTTTGAAGTCAGTGTCTAGCCACTTTGAATCGTTTGCTGTGACTGAGCATCAGGGAGATACGGCCAGACCAGGAGCTGAGAGCATGACTAAACACTTGACTCTGCATCAGCATACTGTACTTGTGTCTCGTGTGGATGGAGAAGCACAGTTTAAACTGATATAACTATTCTTTCTTCAACCTCTCCATCAAACACCTGCAGATTTGGCCATATACATGCTTTAGAGAGAGAGAGAGAGAGTGTGTGTGTGCCTTATTACACTAATAAAAATCAATGTGGTTCAACTTAAAAACATAAGTTCAATTGCTGCCTTAAACTTTCAAGTAGAGTCAAATTGGATTTACAATTTGCTACAACTTATGATTTTTAGTTGACTTTAGCTTCGGATTGCTCTATGTAAGTTCACATGACTGAATAGTACATGTTTATTCAACTTAACAATGCAAGTTCAAAAGATATACAACTTATTATCATGCATTCTGTTCACTTGTCCAAATAAGTAGTGTCAACTTAACAATGCAGGTTAAAAATATATTTCACTTATTATCATGCATTCTGTTCACTTATCCAACTAATGATTTCAACTCTCTTATTTAAGTTAAAAGGACGTTTTGACATAACTTTCCTAGTTAATATTACCTAAACGTATGCATTTTCAAATGACAATTTATAGTTATAAGAAACACAGAATCTTGTGGCAAAAATCATATTTATTTTTTTGCATCAAAACAAATTTATTTTACATTAAAACAACTTCCACAATGTGGTTAAACATAATTATTCACAAAGAACATTAAATACAACAGGAACAACTGACAGGATCTAGCTAATGAGTCCTTTTTTTTATAAGTTGTAGCTGAGAACTTTGTTTGAGTTGAGAATACCCTAGATTTAAAAAAGCATCCCACAAATGGGCAATTCACAGTCTCTCTCTTTCCCAAATGTCTCTTTAAATGAAGAAAGTATTGTTTGATGTTGCTTGGTGCTGAAAATGTACAAAGTTCACAGCGAATTTTAGCAACTGGATTGGTTGCTTTCTTGTGCTCCTTTAGATGCTGCGTAAATTCCACATAAGATTGGAAAAATGTTAGACAGTTTGGGTATATACAGCTGAAACCCCGTCTTCCACGTCCATGATTGTCTTTGTAATGACTCACAATTGTTTTTTCATTGTATGAGGCAAAACTGCAGAACTTACAACTCCACTTCATCAACAGCAACCAAACTTCAATGACCAAACCATCTGCACCTGAAACACAGAAACACAATCAATAACATAATATAGCAAAACCATTAGTCATATGAACTGCAAACTTGATTAAAAGAGTAAACTGCACAGTAATAGGACAAACAATTATGATCTTAGGAACAAAAGGTAGTTTCCATAACCTATGGTGAGTTTTTTTAAAATAACAAAATCATAAGCCAAGTGAATTTGTCATTTGGATTACAAATCTATTTTCCTAACAGTATCATTTTGATGAATAACAGGTTTTAAAATGATAAAAGCATTCACGTTTTATTCATCACTTTACAATGTACACAACCAATGTTACACTTTAACTTTAAACCACCCGTCCAGACATTGTTACATTGTATATTTAGCATTTGAATTTATTCTTATTAACTTCATTTTAGTAACATGTTATATATTTTATTAGTATCTTATATTGCTGCACTATATTTTATGCCTAGAATATCTACTAATGCTTTTTAAATAATTCAAATCTAATATTTTAGCGTCAGCATTATTGAAGGAGGCGGAGCTTCAAGACTGGAATTCATGACGTCAATTCATAAGCACGCGAAAGTGGCGCGAACTCAGATAGCTTGCCAAAGCTACTAGCGAGCTAATTATCTTCAAATAAGTAGGTTAGTGCAAACCTTAACTTAAGCTAGCTAGCTAACTGGCTAGATAACGAGGTCCCGTTTTCGAGGCATGTTTTGACAAAAGCATTAGCCTGCCAGCACAAATACAAAAAGATTAAAATATTAATTTAATTTAATTAGGTTTTAAATGTTCTTATATTAGCTACTGATATTTTAGCCACACCACAAATAGTCCATAAACTGACCGTAGCAAACTGTCCTGGAGACAGTCCTGTTGCTAAGCTAAGTTACATTGAGAAGCTGGCTAAAAACATTACGTTAGCTTTAAATTACATTTTTCTAAATGTCCTCTGAAATATTATAATTGATTGAAACTATTGTTAATCAACCTTTCTGTCGTTTCCGGGTCCAATTAAACCGGTTATCGGGGTTTACGCGGCTCAAATGTGACTATTAAAAACTAATGTTAGCTAACACTGGACTATTTTCCATACTGAACCACCCGCATTAAACAAAGCTTAAGCATCATACATTTACAGACAATATATTAACATGACAGCAGGTACTTTCTTTACATTTACTTATTGGGTTGAATGATATTGCTGATGGAGTCACTCACCTCACTGGGGCTTTCTCTTTCCGAGCTGTCGCGCCGCATGTCCAGGGTCGACTCACGTACATCGTCTCGCTAGCTAACGATATTCATCCGCCACTTGGTTCGCTGAACCTACGTACTGCGTGGTAGTGTCCAGGTCACGTTTGTGATCCGGCTGTCAAAAACGTATTGATCCGCCGCGTGGTTTAGGTTAGTTCGCCGTCTGGTTTTCCATTGGTTAGTGATGCAGCTGAGCTGACAGGCAGCTCGCAGTTTGCGACCTGGTACGGTCGATTATACATAACTTTAATAGGCGTTCACATATTCGCAACGCGTTTGTTGTGAACGCCTATTAAAGTTATGCAGGATAAGCCTCAATACAATGTAAATGGATTAGTTGTACACAAAGTCACCCCTGAACAGTTCCTGAAGAGGCAAATTAGCTAAAGAGAATAAAACTGTTTTTTGGAGTAGGCTGTATGCATTTGTATTTCTGGGTAGAATTTGACTATTTAACATGGGGTCTAATGGAAATTGAATCGCTTTTAAATTCTCAAGTGGCCGTTTGGTTATTGGCACTTGTTTTTGACTGTTGGACATAACCATCATTATAACTCACAGTATTAAGTTCAATTGACTTCTTGAAATTTACAATTTATTGAACTGGCTTAAAAACCTGAGTTGAACTACCGACAACTTATACAATTGAGTTGTAATTGTATAACTTATCATGATAAGTTGAAGTAAATGACAAAAATACATTATCATGACTTATTGTTCAAATCCTTTTTTACAGTGTAGTTTTCTCTGTCAGATAATTACTTTTCTGGCACCAGTGCAAATGCATGCCATGTAGTCTAATACATTAGTGGCAGCCATTTGGCCCAAGGCAGCAGAATGGGGATTTTATGGCTTTTATGATCTGAGGATTTTATTATCTGGCTCACTCTGGATAATATGATGTGTGCTCTTTGATTCCCCTGACCTCAGGTTGGTGTAGTTAAATACTATTAGTTTCAGTGTTTAAATAGATCTAAGATGATATGGGTCCAATTTCTGAATTATGTTAAGTTCAACCGAAATTCTGAGCTTCCCGCGCTTTGAAAGACGTTCTGAGACCAGTAATTTAAAATATAAAGTATTTAATAAAAGAATAAGGATCATAAGCATATATTTCTGTCCCAGCCGGGCGCGCTCACGTGTCGTTGGGTCCACAGTCTATAATAACGATAAAAATCTGTTAAAATAGTTAACTGTCTACCGCCTTCACGTAAGAGGACAAATGCCATGCCTTACAGAGTTTCGAAAGGTTAAGTACAATCCATACACTGAGCATAAAGCTTCTCCATTGGTTAGTATCAGGTATGCATGCATATACCTCAACTACACAGCATGCTATTTGCCTAACAGTACAAGGAGGCGGACTTCTCTAAGCAATAAACCACAATGCTACTTCCCTTATCTCTTCCCTTTTGGCCCTAAACAGTAAGATGGGCTCCTTCAAAATAAATGCATATCTTCCAGTCTCTTAGGGAGACCACTACTTTGACTACGCCTCCTTGGATCAATACATTCCATTCATACCTGAGTTATCTTTATAGTTATGATAACTATAAAACATAAAACAATCAGCATACAGTTACAATAATACTTATTCAGTGATTACACCTTTACAGTAACATACTTATACAGTGACTTTTCTCCCATGTTTCCCAAACACATTCCTTCAGAATATTCTTCATAATATCCCTTATTGATTATCATGTCTTTCTTATGTATTAATTTAAAACATGGACTTTCCTATTTACATGTGCAAGTATATATAAAAAAACATTACAACTCTACAATTACCACATAGTTATTTCTTTTGTACTTTCTGTTATCTGCAGAGGGGAAAGCAGTTTTGATTAAGCGCTCCTGCTGTCAAAGATAAAGAAAAGCAGCAAATGATAATGATGAGCTCATGATAAACAGCATTTTCAATGTTTATCCAAATGGTTTGATTGAGCTCTTGCTTTCAGAGGGAAATCCTCAAATGGGGATGAAGCCCATCATCTCCTTATCTTGTCCAAAGACCAAGGTGTGGCTTTACTACAGGTAATTGCAGAATGATCACTGTATTGTCTGATGTAGGGTGACTTTGAGTTTTCTGTTTTGAGGGGGACAAATATCAAATGTTCTCTTAATGTGTTGTCCCTATCTCCTTGTCCTGGTGCTCTTGTACACAGGCACCGAGCCCACCAGTAAACAAAGCCCACTGCACTAACACCTGGACGCAAAGATATGATGCCCTCTGAGTTCAGCTCTCTCCGTTCATGCAGATACTGTAGTCCCAGCTCCATGCTTGCTGTGCTGGAACAAGCTATCTTAATGACATGCTAATTGATTTAGTGTAGCACAGATAGCGGTTGGCTGGCACACCGTGATAAAGCAAGAGTGGGTCGAGCTATTGGTACAGAAGAGGACAGGAGACTCATCAAACTCGAACTAGCTCATTCACTCTAGGACCCAATGTTACACTGCACTACCCCACACTGAATCATGGAAACCTTTACTATGGAGGTGTTTTGTGTGTGTGTACATTCACACGGTTTAGTGTCTGCTCTTGTAAGTACAGTAGATGACCCAGGAAGCTCATTTTAAAGACTGCCGCAAGTTCAGACAAAACAAAAAAAAACTGTCTGCTGCTCATCAGCGCCATTAATTATGTTGTCTATCTATAGCCTGCAGAAACAGATAGTGGATGAAAAACACTTCATTTTCCTCTCACTGATATTAAGCCATAAAGTCTGGGACACACAAATAACCTTGGTTAGCACTGCAAGTGTAAAGAAGTGCTTAATCACATCTAAAATGTATATGTGTAAGTGAATATGTACAGTTCAACGTATTATATATCTTTTCGTATGATATCCTACAAAGAGTTACTCTTCATTTTTTAAGTGTTTTCCTATGAAAACCAGCAACATGTGTCAATTTCCGCGTCTTATATGCATACTGTCTTAAAATTTACGTCTTCATAGGAAACTCAGTTAGGCAACAAAACTACTTTGTTAAGTTTAGAAAAAGATCGTCGCTTGGGTCAAAATAACCAGGGATGTGCCGTTACTGAAGTACGAAAGTAAGGTGTCGAAAAGATCAACGCTGACTTCTTGTTTCACATGAGGAATGGAAAGTTGTCGCCTGGATGCAATATTTCTGTTTGTTGACTCCGTTCACCTCCCCTCCCTCCATCCATCCCGCCCCCTCGGTGTGTGATTTTTATACTTCCTTGTTCAGGATTACCTGAATAACATAACAAAAATGGGGGATTTTGTGGGGACAGGATGCCAACCCCAAGCGAAGGAGTTCCAGTATTTCGGGGTCTTAAGATGGAGCAGGTGGATCGGTGCGGCTGCAGCAGTAAAACAGGCGCTGCACCGGTCCGTCTTGGTGAAGAGGGAGCTGAGCCGGAAGGCGAAGCTCTCAATTTACCGGGCGGTCTACGTTCCAACCCTCACCTATTGTCACGAACCTTTGGCCGTGACCAAAAGAACTGGGTTTCGGATACAAGCGGCCAAAATGAGTTTCCTCCATAGGGTGGCCGGACTCAGCCTTAGAGATAGGGTTAGGCGCCTGGACATCAGGAGGGAACTTGGAGTTGAGGCGCTACTCCTTTGTGTAAAAAGGAGTCAGCAGAGGTGGTTCGGGCATCTAATTGGGATGCTTGCACGGCTCCCATCAGAGGTTTTCCGTGCACGTCCATCTTGTAGGAGACCCCAGACAAGACCCAGGACACGCTGGAGAGATTATATCTCCCAGCTGGCCAGCGAACGCCTCAGGATCCCCCAGAATGAGCTGTGAGAGGGAAGCCTGGGTCAGCCTGCTGGGCCTGCGGCCCCTGCGACCCAGCCCCCGGATAAACGGTTGACAATGGATGGATGGATGAATTAGGGGGCATTATTTTTCATAGGTATAGCTACAAATGCTGGATTAGACCAGCCTGTACAGCTAAGTATAGGCTAACAATATACAGTTGGCTTTCAATAGCATTTGTATTACCTATTACATACATTTGAAACCAACTGAATCATTAGAATCCCTTCCCTAACGCATTTAAGTTTAGGCTTTCACAATTTTAAGTGACAAATTGATAAGGGCTAAACTCCAAATTCAGAGCATATCTATGCTTACACCTCATAAGGCTCTCAACATGGCAACAGCTGAGCCAGCTGCTAGAGGCCCACAGTGTTAACAGCGGTAAGAGTGCGAAATAAGGCAACAGTGTTGACAGAGCTAACAGTGTTTACCTGGGGGAAATCAGAGGGTGGTTGTTATGCTTCCATGACACTTAATGTCCCATCCGACGTGCAGAGCGTAGTGCAGAACGCAGTGCAGAGTCATGTGACTGTCAAATCGCAAGACCATTTAATGTTCAGCTTAGTGACCATAAAAGGATGGTCACAAGCTTGTATGCTGCAGGTTAACATTTTACAGTCATCAGATTTACCGTCCTTTTTTGTTTACCAACCAGTGTATTATTTTCCTGCAAATTGAATGAGAGGTTTAGAAAAGTTCTCTACAAGTTTCATTTGAAAAGTTAAACGAAGAAATTATTCGAAAAAAAAGGTGAAGATTTGGCCAGAATATGGTGGCAGTGTATGCAGAGTAAGGAAAGGCAATACATCAGCAACAACATTTTCTAACAGTTGTTTCTGCATGAAGCCACTACTCATGCGGCGGCAGACCCTTGTACCATTCACAGTTGGTTATTATCGACCACCTCATCAACAAACTTGCTTACAGTGTGAATATTAGGCTACAGTGCTGCAGGCTAGTTTGTCTGTGTCTGTATCGGGAGCACATACGCAGGACTTCCCGGTGCTATGGACGTTGAAAGGTTGAGTCTCTGTTCAGGGAGGAGGGGTGGAGACCACCGTGGTGATTACTTTAGCTGTTGCTGTGTGATTGCACAGTCTCTGGCATGTGATTAGGGGGAATGGGCCGTATCTCTCACCATCTCAAAGGGGGATCAAATCAGCCTCAAAGCCTGGCTTCAGGCGGTGGTGCATTTGAAAGTCAATGTTTTATTTCTAAGCATAAATTACTTGATCAGGGCACTTCTTTTCCCCAAGGTTGTATTCAGATGTAAGGGTTGTCACTTGCAACAGTTAGAGGGCTCTAGTGTTTGCATATGTCATGTCAAACATGTAACTATCAAGTCGTTTTTTTTATTATTCTCCATACATTCAACCTTGTAATAATCTCTTCAAATTTGACATGTACAAACCAACTGTATACTGAAATAAATTCGAGTGGAGATGAAGATGCTCATATTTCTAGTGATGCCCAATTGATTCAGTGAACCATAACTGGGTGTGAATGCGCTTCAAAGTTGTGTGAAAGGTTAAAGCTGTGGTTCAGTTCAAGTCACACTGAGTTCTGAAGAGCTAACCCCCCCCCCGTGCAGTTTGCCTTTTTCTCAGAGAGCTGCAGGAAGAGAGACGTTTAAAGCTTTGAGCCAGTGTACGTCATTACTAGGTGTGATTATGGCCAGATGTCTTTCACAGCCGTTGCCTTACCACCCCTACATCTAGCAGGCCTTTAAATTATGTCATTGTTTGACTAATGCCTTTGCTGATGAACGATCTTCACAATGCTGATTG
Organism: Cyclopterus lumpus; assembly: GCF_009769545.1. Lineage (NCBI taxonomy): Eukaryota > Metazoa > Chordata > Actinopteri > Perciformes > Cyclopteridae > Cyclopterus > Cyclopterus lumpus. Next base: position 16,118,568 of record NC_046980.1, on the reverse strand, counting down.
ACAAGGGAGCGGGACGCAGAGAGCAAGGCTAGCACAGTAAGAGTGGTTCATGTTGTACCTCAACGGGGCTCCAGAAGTAAGGCTGTACACGAAGGTCAGCTGTGTGGGAGAGGAGGGCGCTGTGCTAAGGCTGTGGGGCTGGAGTTCAGCTAGTAAATGCTGTCGTGCAGGGTTAGGTAACATTAAACACAACATTAAGTGTCTAAGTGTTTTTATGTTAAATTGCCATCTCATTCGATGCAGAAGTATCCCTTTCGCAGCCATTGGCAGTTTCAGGCCTGTTATTTACGGTAGTTTGATTGATTATTTTCTTCACCCGCATTCTGCTAAGACCCACCCCTCTGATTGGCTAGTACTCTTTTTCCTTTTTTTGCAGTATTTGTTAAGTGTATGGCCGATGAACAAGATTGGTTGTAGGTTAGTAGGGTTAATGATTTCAACTCAAATGTGAATTTTGTCCTCAGTATATCTGTGCAGGCACGAGTCTCAGCTCCGTCTCCATGGATTCACCATGTCTCGGAGCAATTATTTACCATTCAAGTCTATTTTTCAACAACAAGCTTACAGGCATGAGGTTGATGCCCAATAAAAAGCACACAATATTATGGATAGAATTAGATTGTCTATTGGAGATTGTGGTGTCAAACTTAAACGTAATGTTAACCGTAATGTTGAAATGGCACACTGATAAATAAGAATATTTAAAAATGGTACTGCTTATCAAAAAGGCTACCGGACCTTGCTTAAGTGTATACCAACTCTATTCTCTTAATCTGACAAGAAAAACTTAATTGAAAAAAAGGAAAGAAAAACCATCCTCACCCGCCTTATCATATCACCCACTGTATGAAAAGTTCTTGAAAAGTACCCTTTTCAAATCTGGGAGGTGTACTATTAACTGTACAGGTTGGTGAAGCTGTAGGCAGGAATGACAAGGCCTGGAGACAACCAAGTGTGTTTACGTCGCATTATTATGCAAATGAAAAACTCACTGTGCAAAGCAGCTTACTTTTTCTGATGTTTATAACGGCTGCTTATGTTAACAATGTGACCCAAGCTTGAACCTTCGTTAGAGCTGTCTCCTCTGCCTTGTGCAACGTTCCGGGACCAGACATTTTCTTCTGGCCTGCCGTATCCCCAGGCTGTCTGAAGTAATCAAAAGAGGGCAGCATTAATTGCTCGACCCTGGCAGGAAGCCAGGTGGTCTGGCGCAGGTCATCACCTGCCCGGGGAAAGGTCTCCCCTCATCCTCTCATCGACCATTCTCCCTTTTCTTTCTTTGCATTCACCTTCTGCCACAACCAAGCACCAGGAAGTGATGGCCCGTTCTCTCAAGGGGTGCTGCAAAGTCACCCCAGCCAAATGCCCATCTTATTTTCTAATCAGCAATGCATCAAACCTCAAAGAGTAATACAATTCCATTTGAAATAATAGCTGGAATTGGAATGGGGCCGGCCCGCTTTCCATAAACCTATTTCAGACAATGGTCCCAGTCCTATTACACAATGTCTGTCTTTATACCCTGGCATAAACATCTTAGAAGGTACTGTTCTAGGAAGGGCGGGGGCTTGTCTGACTTATGGCTGATACATTCATCAAGCTCTTGCCAAGCCAATATTGCACTTTCAGAAGGGAGCATGTGGCATTCTATCACCATGAGAGGCTCCGACAGAACAAGTCCTTTTCCATTACACTCTCTCAGGGCAATCTCTGATATTGCCTCTCCCTCAGAATGCTGTTTATTTCACTTGTTTGCACTGGTTCATTTCATATTGCTGGGTTTTCCCTCTCTGGACCCAATGTTAACAGAGCCAAATTCAAGCATAACTATGTCAGTAATGATTTGAAGAGTGTAGAGCTGCACCCTTCATTTTTTTTATTTTTATAAATGGTTGTAAGCTGTACCTATGTCGCGTATTTATTGTCAAGCCCATATTTCACTCAAATTGATGAACAGGCTTGCATAAACCCTTACCTGCTTTCTTCTTACAGGCAGATGTAGTGCAGCGCTCAAGGTTCTTTGACCAGTAACTGCCTAAATTCCTCTTTCTCATTTAATAGGCTGACAAAAGTTTCTTCCTTCTTATCCCGGGCATATTAAAGGGAGCCGTTGGCTTTGAGAATACAAAGTCCCATGACTTTGTATTCTCTGTGTTTTTTTTATTCAGCTGAGGCCGTTAAGAAGCTGTCGTCCTGTAAAATAGTCTCTTGTACGCTCCTGTGTTCTCATCGCCTGGACCACTGAATTACCATTTACGTGCTGAACTTTGACAGTACACTAGAGTCTGTCCCGGCTCAGCCAGCATAGCTACAGCAGTGATACCTATGAACTCTTCCTTGTCCTGCTTATGCTCCTCTTGGCTGAGAGAAGGTGGACTAAGAGTAAAGTATATGAAACGTGTATGGTTATCAAAGGCTGTGGCCTGCACAATAAAGAAAAACTATATCTATTTTTGATATATCCTCAATCATTCCTTTTCCAAGCTTAGACAGTCTCTAAATCTGATTTCCAGTGCCAGCTTGTTTCTTCAACTGAAACAAATCAATGAGATCTGCGCCTATTTTTAATCACTGTTAACAGTCTCTCCTGAGTGCTGAAATGAAAATGCACCCCCTTCATGAAGTCATCGGATTAGATTTGTTCACAGTTATGGTATGAAAAACCCTCTCACTCTGTAATGTGAACACCACAGATAGAGTTTTTCATAAAAGCTTTGATGGACATCAAATCTAATCTGAAGGATACAGAGCCAAAGAATTCGGGCAAATCTGGTACAATTTTCTGCCTTTGATGCACAGTAATTCAGCTTTCCCCTCTGAAGAGGGCAAACCTCAAACTGAGCAAAGAATGAGTTTATACTGCAGACATTTGCTCTCCAATGGGAACTATTGATTATTTCACATGTCTGTCTGACTTTGGGATTTTTTAGCACTTTCATGCCAGAGATTTCTGTCAGATATTTGTTGTTGCTCGTAAAACCCAGAAAGTTCATCTTGTAAGTTGAATGTTTATCGCCTTTTTGTTGCTTGGAGCAATTAATGAAATATGGCCATATTTGTATCCCGCTGTCTCATAAAGTTTGGAAATGTCACGAAAATAAAAAAGTAAATGAGATTAATTCCCATACGCTGCATTAAAGAGAATCAAAAGGCCCATTTAAATGTTAAAATAGGACAGGTTTTGTGAAAATGGAAGTCTTTGAAGAAAGTATATTCTATTAATTGCATTGAGGAAGCTTTAAATGATGCTTGAATGCATATCCATTGCGTTGCTATTTTATTTTTTATTGTTATCATAACTATTCATATTACTTTTTAAAACACTGTTTTTAGAAATTTGAAGGTTCATTCGACACTTTTTAATAGTCAAAAGTAGAAAATGACAGCTTCTGTCATCATTGTTGTGCTGTAAGTTGTTGGCTTGTTCAGGATTGACTTGATTGTGCAGCTCTGCATGGATTGATTAACAAGCTTTAGCTTTAGCATGTTCATCATGACGAGCAAAGACGTTTGAAAAGGACTCCACTCTGCCAAATGGGATAATGAGTTATCTTGGATATACTGATAATCATACTGATACTGAAATTATTCATTCACTAGAAGTGCCTGTGGTACCCGCAATCAGTGGTTGAAAACGTCAAGCTGGTATACTAATACAGTTCTACCAGTAGTTATCAATGCTGCAACATGACTGATATCAACGTAGGGAAGTGGAATTTGCCATATGCCCATGCTTATAATTGTTATTGAAGCTGCCTCTCGACACCTGTGCTGCTGTTTGTGAGCAGCCCGGTCTAATGGCTTCTTAATGCAAACTTATGAAATACTCTACGAGGTTTTGCTTAGGTTGGCTTCTGACAGGGAGGCTAAATGCAGCCTGTGCTGTATTTCAATGCATAACGGCTATTAAATATGCTGTCAGCCTGGCTCGCACACTCACAGCCAAGCTCTTGGTCTGAGGTGTTGTCCTGTCTATCATAAAACAAGACGGGATGTAATGAAGATAGACAGGCTGTCCGAGCCATGACCTTCATAAAACACAGAGTACTCTTGAGCGCACTTCACTCTCCAAACAATGTGTTTAGAGAAGTTCTCCTCTCCATCTCTGACACATCCTCTTTGCACCTAGCATCTTCAGATGTTTTCAATAGCTGTTTATGTAACACTGGCTCCAGACTGCAGAGGAACAATTTACACAAACTACAATGCAAAATAATTACCCATTTTGTGTCTGCCGCTGTCAAGACAAACTGAATGACATGAAAGTATGAGCAGTGGGTAGCTTCAGCTTAGGCACTTTTCATCCTCGCCTGACAGATTGAGAGAGATCTCTGGAAGGCTTTGAGCTTTCTGCCGTTTGAGTCCTCTCAGTACAACCCGATGAGACCTCATTCATCCTCTCTCCTTTCATCAGCCAGCCAGGGGGTTGAGCCATAACCAAATTCTGCATGTCACATCATCACCGAGACTTGCTGCTGACAGAGTGCTCAGTGGCATCTCGTGGTCTGGCTTTAGCAAGAATATGACTTCATTGGGGGTTGGCTGTAGCTCATGGGGATGAGTGGTTGTCCCGTAACCACAAGGCACCCGGTTCGATCCCCACTCTCCCCATAGTTGCATGTCGAAGTGTCCTTGAGTAAGACACTGTACCCCCAGTTGCCCCCCGGGCGGATGGGTCAAATGCAGAGAAGAATTTCCCCATGGGGATGAATAAAAGTGTACATTTCTTTCTTTTTTCTTTTCTAACAAAGACATCTTTCAACGTTAGGTTTCAGCATGGCATGTCCAACTGCGTGTGGTATGTCTGTGTGCATATTGTTTACATGCAGTGCAGCAGGATGCAGCATTAGATCGCTTTTATCGATCTCCATTTGCAATAGGAGTCAATTCTAAGTTGGTCCACGATAGCTTACCTGAGTCTGAGTGCCTTTTTTCTGAGTGCCTTGGATTGGAGGCCTGAGAGGGCTGCATCATCTGACAGCTTTGTGGTTTCTTCTGACAGAGCAGACTTATTTATGTCTGTCATCCTCTGTGCAGCTTCTCTGAAGGCCCATGCTACAAACCACAGATATTGCAGCTCTTGACAGGGTATAACACTACAAAGCTCTCACACTCATTTTTGACTGGCAGCAGCCAACCTCCAATTTCCATGTTTCTATCGCTATTAAAATCCGTCCCTTAGCAGTTTCTTGACATGTTTGATGTTGGGATTTGTATAGTTTATAAATAGTGGGGACTAATGTTTCAGACTGTGTCTTTGCATTTAGTAATGACTCTTTAGATCAATAGCAGTGGATATTTCTCACTAATTTGACATTGAAAATTTTATTTCATTTCTTTTTGTATTTAATGTTGACTTTATAGCAAGAAGAGAAACGGCAACGGTAACATTCCATATTTCATGTTTTATTCATGGCTGATATCGGTATCAAAATCTAATATTTCATTTAAAAAATGTGCTTTATTAAAACAGTTGCATAGTCCACCAATAATGGTTTCAGATGAAACACTAAATCACTTAAGAATAATACAATTCATATCTCAGACATACTTCAGTCAACCATTCATCCTCGAGTTGCAATTCCAGGAGGGGTTTGAGGAGAAAATTAAAAAGAAAATTAAAAGACTTTCAATTTAGTGATTTGCTGAATTGGAGGAGAAATGGCAGTGGTGTGGAAAAGGCTTTTAATCTTGGTGAGCCAACTCTTTTTCCATTAAGCTCATATCCCTTGCTTATCTCACTAATCATACCTCCCAATGCCAGCAGTCTTGGCGATTTTTAATAAACCCATTATGTCCCAATTCAGTCCACCAGGACTGGCAGACACACCAAACGCCCATGAAGCGTGCTGGAAACAATCAAAGTACAATCAGGCTCTGGTGATGATGCCACATCCCCGTTATAGACAGAGAAAAAATTGCTCTCAAAATCCCCATTGTGGCTTTTGAGAGGTCAAAAAGCCTGTAGCCTGGGCAGAAACATAAATAATGTGTTAAGAAAGTCTGCTGAGTGTCAGAGTTGTGCATGTCAAGCTATTTGCACCATTACAAAGTTGCTACTGGACATGCTTTGGTGTTCGGTCTGGATAACAAAAAGACACTACTGTAAGTCAGAAGCTCGGAAGCATAAACACAAACTCCAGCTAACTCTTCATAGTAACACTGCACTTAAATATATAACAATATAAAAACATAATATATAATATATGAACATAACCAAGATAAATGACAGAACTGAAGGACAGACATGGAAAGGAGTGTTCATAATCCTTTATGAACAGAAAAAAGGAGTCCTCTACTGTAAATGTTGATGATGTAGGCAATTTGTTTATGGGTTTCAAAAGTGCTGAAATTCAGAGTTGTCTGTAATGATGACATCAAACCCTCTCACCCTCTATCAGTTCGCACTAGTAATTTTCAGCATCCCCACCGTCCTGATGTGGAGCTCTGTCTAGCACACTTCAGCCTTACCGCCTGCACTAAAAAACTAAATTCATTCTTTATTTCATTAACGGAGCTCTTGTCTCAGCAGACGTCCTGTTTGTGAAATGTCTTTGTGGTTTTGAATCTGCATTCAACTTGTTTGATTCCCTCCTTTAATTTCAATAGATATGGCAAACTTCAAAAGGCTTTAGATGATGCACACTGTCTAGCCAGCACAAGCTAGGAGACACATCCGCTCTTTTTTGGTTTCAGGGCTCAATAATTAAGGAGGTGCGTTATGAAAATAAAGGCTTTGTTTTATTCAGGTCACACAGGGAAAGATAACGCAGTCCGTTTGATGACTCAAAGAAGTTAGTCTCACCTCAATAAATATGTTGCCCTTATGAGATATTCATTTATTGATATTCATTTATGTGTGCCGTGAGTGAGTGAGTGAGTGAGTGAGTGAGTGAGTGAGTGAGTGAGTGAGTGAGTGAGTGAGTGAGTGAATGAGTGTGCACCTCTGTGTCTGTCCACAGCTAATCTTGCATTCTGCAGGAGCAAACTGCATAATATTTAGGATGGTCAGTTATGGCTGCATGCTCAAAGACCTCTCATGTGTCTCACACTTTCTCAAAACACCTTTTTTGTCTGTCTTGTACTGCCATTGACTGCCTACTGACTCCTCTTAACCGGCCCCTCGAGGCCCGAGACACAGTGTGGGGAAACGATACATGGGAAACATTTTACCCACTTGTATTGTATTGAACACTTTGTTTGGCTAACAGCTAACTGTACTACACATACATCACTTTTGGTATGACCTACTAAAGTAAACCTAATGAAAGTAGCCTGACCTTTGTTCCATTTTATTTTAAATTATGAAATAATAAATATTAGATAAAAAGTAGTCAAAAATGCCCTTAATTAAGAGATTCCGGGCAAGGCTGTGGAGACTAAATGTAATTTGCTTCCACTTTACTTTCTCTGGCCTGTCAACTGTTAAAGTCTCGAGACTCCAATATTTAATAGTGATGATAAAAAAAAATTCTGAAGAGCCTCTTTGGTCTGTTCACTCTTTTGAGGATCTTCAGATGAATTTTCAGTCCAATTTATTAGATATAGTCTGAAATCAAAAAATTTCCTCAGAGGGCAACATTCTGTCTGAGTTGATGGAAATATTTTCTAATACCGTTCATTTACTAATTTACTACTTTGAAGCTAAACATGAATTAAAAATCTTTGAAAATCAAAGCTGAGTAACTGTGTATTTGACCCGACCATTTTATTCACTTGTTGAGGTGTGGCGCTAACTAATTATTCGACATGAACACCTCTATTCCATATGAGTGAAATTACTTGAGACCATATTACATTACATGTCATTTAGCTGACGCTTTTATCCAAAGCGACTTACAATAAGTGCATTAAACCGTGAGTCCAAACTCAGAACAACAAGAATCAAGCAAGTACAATACGTTGTAAAATGTATTTGTAGACAAATTATCTCTTATCATCTGCATTTGATAAGGCCATTAAATCGCCACAAATGTTCCCAGCGTGCAATGCAGCAAAGTGCTTATTTTCTGTGCCACATATTGAGATTGATATGGTCTTCGAGCTGTGATAAGAAGCGGTGCTCTGCCATTTGTCATTATTCACACTTCTCAATCGATTCTCCACTATCCCATCCAATCGGGTTACTTGACTTTTATTCATAATTAAAGCTATCTAGATGCAAATCAGGGAACGTCAGAGGGCATATTTGTGCTGTATAAGCCTTACTATTAAAGGATGCATCTTTTGTGAAAAAAAATGTGCAAACGCAAAGTAGTATAACGTGCACACGCCTGCATGCACACATGTACTCAAAGTCCATTATGTTATTGTCAAGAGATCAAACAATCACAGGTCTAATTAAGACTTAATGTATATTGCAAATGTTAATGTTCTATTTTCCTGGCCCATTTCTGTGTTAAGTAGTGTTTATTTGAACATTTAATCAGTCATTCTCTTGGTTTCTCAACGGTTTCTCTGTTTAATCAACCCACAACTACATAATGGTGAATATTATCAGTATTAAGTATGTCTTGGTCACTCTCATGTGTCTGGTAATGACAATGAATGAAGTTTAACAATTTAATTTGCACAAGCTCCTACCCGAACAATACTGACATGCTGTTTTCTTTCAAAATAAGGTAATCTCAAAACAGGATGTAATAACTGGCTCGAAAGTTGCTTTTACTGCATATTTTCTGTATAGTATGACTTTTAGTCTGTGTATAACATGCAACGGGTGCTGCAATATCAACTATCGCTGTCTTTTAAATACCGATATATAACAAAATGATATGACACAACATGTCTTCTTGCTGGCAATAGAGCACACATCATTTCTTTAGAGATGTAAGATTGTGCAGTGCACTGAAAATCCACCAAGCAGCCAAGTGTGATGGGTAAGTAATAACCACACATGCCAAATTACGCTGTTCTGTCAATCCCATGTGTGATTGATTATTTTGACAAGTGCATCTTTTTCCCACTGTTGCACACCCAGAACTTTCTGCCTGTCTTAACGGATAACAAGACACTTGTGTTCCAGCTTTAATACCCCGGCTCCTTTCCAGTGTATTTCCTCAAACATGCTGTATGCCTTTTCAGTTACGTTCCACCTCGTGGAGCGGCAGCACCGCGCTCAGCTTTCAGTGACAAAAACTGTACGCTGCTGACCAACATGTTGATGGGAGACTGTTGTGACAGCACTCGTGTCATAGAAATGATAGCAGGCCACTTGTGATATTTTAAAACTCTAATTTGATATTTTCATATTTTTATGAGAAAGCTAATCTTGTAATGAAGAGAAAAATAATAGATGTTTCTGCTCACAATCTAATACTACAGTCTGGGGATCAAATACCTGGAACCTTTGAAACCTATCCAGTGTTCACAATATAGTGGCTGTGTGTGTGTATATGAACGTTTATTCTGTGTCTGTGCATGTGTGTGTGTGTGTGTCTTTTCTATTTCTATGTCTGGCCTTATCAAGTGTTTACTGTGTGCTTTATCCATATTCATTTTTGCTAGCTGTTTTTGCAGCTCATTTGAGATTGAGTATGTGGCAGGAGAGAAGGTACAGAAGGCTTGTTGTGTGCGCGTGTGTGTGGGGGGTGGGGGGGGGGGGGGGCGTGTGTGTGTTCTGCTCACAACACACATATCCAAGTAGCACAACATGATGAGGAAAAGACAAGTCCTTAAGTGCGAGACATGAACGGATTAATGAGTCATTTCTTCTTGCCAGCATGGCATCTGTTACTCTATCTACCTCCATTGTCTTAAAGATGCCAGAGGATCCCTGATTTCAGTGTCCATCCCGATCTGAAGCACCATAGGATAATTGAGTCTTTGCTTCCAATGCCTGCAACCTCTTCTTCTTATTCTATTAGTTTTTCTTCACAACATTATACACACGGCAACCCATTTTACGGCGACACCGACTTACACACCTCACATCCAAGTTTACCTTTAGATTTCTTTACTACAGTAAATGAGTTGGTTGGCATTTGCATGTCTGTTTCTCATTTTAGTCACAGCACTGGTAACAGACAGGGGAATAAGAAAATGTGCTTTAGCAGATACAGCTCTCTTCCTTTATTCATTTTAAAGAAACAGTGTGTGCTTGTTACTGCTTGATTTCTGTCCACACCGCATCATATTTCTACCACCCGTCAAAGATAGTGTGAAGGAATGTTTTAAGAGGTTTCCGACCTGAGATGAATTGCTATGAGGGCCTGAATTAATAAGACAAAGGTTAATGTTATTGTAATTATCAGCGTGGAGTCTTACGGGAGATGATTTCCTCATCACTGAAGAGTGTGATCACATCGAATGCATTAGATTAATAATTAGATTCAAATGCTGCCTTTTTCTACTTTATTAATACTAGTGCCATTCATTTTGTTATTGCTATGCCTATTTCAGGGGTCAAAAATGTCAGTGACCATCTTAATGGGAATTGAGTAAGGACAGACACAGACACAGACCGTGGAAGCGGCGTGCTTACTTCACAGTGTCCCTGCGGCTTGTTGAGTCACACGTAATTATCATGCATGGTTTGTCTCATCAGGCCAAGGTGTAAAAATGGCCTTTGGTGAGTCACAGTAGTGAAGAAGAGACTTTCCATTTGCCCCAGGGGAGATGGAGAGGAACTAGAATTACTGCCCACCACAATACATCATGTTATGTTTACCTATCACCCACAACCAGTCCATATGGTTTTGGAACAAGCCAGACTCACATTCAGGAGTATAATGGGATATTCTTGGACATATCTGCCACTGCAAAGAATTTATGACTCAGAGTTCTTTTAAAGATAGCAGTACGAGTTGGAATTACACCTCGATATTTATTTGGCCACGCCAATCTTTTCTGTCGCAGGAACCATACCAGTGTTACATTTTTCAGTCTTATGATGGGAGTGTGACTGGCCCCTCTGGCAGTGCTTTCTCTGCCGCTGACTACTGCCAGATGGACACTGTGTCAGAGCGATGCTGTCAGACAGACTTACCCTGACTGCATGGCTCGCAGTGTGTTTGCTGCAGATGCCTTGACTCGTGCGTCCATCATCGCCTCCCACCTCCTCTTAGGGCAACTTAAAATGCAGAGTCTGCAGAAACAAAAGCCCTGCTGTGATCCAGAGAACAAGACAGAAGCAGCTGTGATGAATGAGGCCTGGGGGCCCAGACCAGTAGTGACCAAGACCGGAGACATTGCTCTGGACCTGCTGCTGGGATTCTGGGACCAGACTGTGTGCGTGTGCGTGTGCGTGTGCGTGTGCGTGTGCGTGTGCGTGTGAGTGTGTGTGTGCGGGCAGGTGGGTGAATGAGTCTGCATTTATGTTTGTAAATTCGAATTATGGATGTGATTTGTGTGATGCGTTATGGAATGTAAGAAAATGTATGGTAATATTTGCTAATAGGTAGAGCTGGGCGATACAGCCAAAATCTTCTATCCCAACCCTGTCTCACTGCCAACTCATCAGATACCAACAGTACTGCACTGAAATAACTCCAATGTAAACCCACCCAGGTTTTGAGTTGGTTATTAATATACGCTCTGAGCAAATGACATAATATAACGACCAGAATTGTCCACACAGTGTGGACGGACGGGGCTGTCGATATGTCAAACTACCACAGGACGATTGTCGAGCAGACGGCTGTTCCTGTCCTGTGCAAAGCTAAAAGTAAACATTGACATTTTGTCATGAATCCATAGATATCTAGATGTATGATTTAATTACAATATAATTCCTATTAAACCAACAATCTTGTTAAACTTTGTCTCACTAGGTAGTACAAGTTGGAGACAAGTTTTCTTTTAGCAATATTTAGTTTAACACAATTCAGTGGAGGTGATATGCTATAGTGAAAATAATCACATACACTGTTTTAATTTGTATCACGCTGGTATTTGTCACTGTTATAGATGATGCTATGTGAAAACCACCAGAGTCTTGTTAGGTTGAGTTGTGTGAGGGCTGACATGATTTGCATTATTTAGAGCATGCTGCATAAGTGTGTGTTAGCTCCTGCCACTCCACAAGGGCCCCAGGTGTCTCCCACAGTGCATAAGGGGCTCCCCATGCAGAGCTTCCACCTGGGCCGACTCTGCTCTGGTAGACAATTAAGGAAAAGCTCAATTCCCCTACTTCTCACTATGTCCCTGAAAGGCTGGATGGATGTTCTCATCATGGATGCCCTCAGCGCTGTTTTCATTTCAGTTTTCCTTCATCATGAGAAGTGATTTCCACCTGCTCATTTAGGGTCTATTTAATATTAGAATTGAACCTACTGTAACCGCAAAGAGGAATTGTTTCTCACAATTAACTATTTCTTTGCAGAGAAAAGATTTAGTCGAGGGGAAGGCACTGCGTTGGCATCAACCAGTCTGTCTTTTCCAATGGAATCATTGCATTAGCATGACAGCTGTGTGATTAACCAATCCCAGATTCTCCTCAGTATCACCCAGAACTCAGCAGTGGGCCATGAGGCTGATCATACCCGAGTTAGTTTCAAGATCTTGACAGATGGTGCCTCCTCTACCTTGCTGTGTATCTCGCCATTCACACCACCTTCTGCTCCACCTGTTCACACGCCTGGCCATAGCGGGAACATATGCCAAATCACATCCCTGCAAATTTGGTGAGAAACGGAACCGATCAGGGTGTGTGTGTGTGTGTACATGGGACAGAGATATTTTGTTGGTTTTTTTTCCACCATGATGATTACCCAGTTACTGTGACTGGAGCCGGGCGGAGTGCCCTCCTTGATGTAACTCACAATTGATAGTCATAATTACCACTAGAAATCAATTAACACAAATGAAAGTGATTTGTTGCTACCTTTGCCTCCCTGATTGCATTGTTAAAAGGCAGCCAACATAAGCATCTCTTTGAAGAAAATCTATACAACTATCAGAGGAAATGGGTTACGGCAAACATGCCTTTCATCAATATAGTGTGGCATCAGCTTTTTTCTCTGTGTTTTAGCAGATGCATCCGTGTATAGACTCTCGGAGGACTTATCAACACCTGCTAAAGACTCATTTACCACAGATTTGTCTGAACTAGTGTTTGGTGTGAAACATCCCATGACGTCTCTTGTTGTGTACGTAGACGGAACATTAAATGTAATCCCATCGGTCATAATAGTGATCGTTAAATAGGTTTTAAGTTATAAGGCTATACAAATGCAACTGAATGTTGTATCAATGTTTTTCAAGCAAACATTGAAATAATATAAAATCCAAATTAAATATGTGCATTGTCAAACTTAGTGTCACATGACCTGGGCCCCGTTCCTCGTACGTGGTTCAACTAAGTCGATCAAATGTCCTATTAGCCAGCTTAATTTAACCCGATGATTGAAATCAGGCTATCTCGGTTTCTCAAAGGCTGATCCGTGCTCAAACAATCTCGTTCATTCGATCCAGACGTCAGTACTCAGGATAGTTGCGCGTGTCCGTCCTACTTCAAAAGGGGGAAGCGTCGATCTCTGAAACCATGATTTTCTAACAGCACAAAGGCAAATAAACTCAAAGGAAGAGCCGATTTTTTCTCCGCTGACGAGCAGGAGATGATCATGAACGTATTTGAGGAATTCCAGACCATAATCATGGCAAAATCGAGGGCTATAGAAGAAGCATGGCAAAATATATAAGTTAAATGCGTAAGTGTTGGGAAAATGTATCGCCCAATCAATCCGATTATATTTCTTTAAATGTGCCTGCTGGCAGTCGGCTTAATGGAATGCATCATCCAATGAGATATAAAATAATTATCTCAACTCTTTCATAATAAGTAGATAAAAACAAGCCCAAAGAGTATCTAATTGATACAAATTAATAGATACTTGAGGATATATGTACTGTATGTGCTTATATATCATGTACTATACATGTGTATATACATGTATGTGTAGATTACCATATAGAACTAGGAGTTTGAATATGTGAGTGGGTGGATCAGTATGTATGTATGTATTATTCATAATCAGAAATTCAATCAATTGAAGCAGTGAAAAGAAATTGTGTGTGATTCTCTCTATTCTTATCATCCACCGTAATAATGTTCTACAATAATGATATGCTATGGTGTACTAATAACACTGTCATATAATTATGAGTGCTTTCAACCATCATGTAGTTGCAACCCAGCCTTCAAGAGGACATGGGAGCAAGTAAAAACTAAGCACAAAAACATTATTCAGAATGGTGAGTTAATACAATATGTGCCGTTGGCAATGTATTGAACAGCTTTTCAGTGTCATATCCTTCATATTTTAGCAAACAAAAAGAGGGCTGATATTGTCAAGACCGGGGGAGGACCTAAGACTTGACCTAAGAAGATTGTGCTGAGGAGCTGGCACACCAGCACAATAGGGCATAATGATAAGCTCCGTAATGAATAATGATAGGAATGCATTTTCATTAAATGATGAAATATTAAATAACTCAATTGCATGCAATTCCATAAAAGCCCTCTTTGATTGCATTTACTCAGACATGACCAGGGAATGTAATGAACACATCCATAAGTTTCTTAAGCGCCAAATAAACTTTAAGAACAGCACGGCATGCAAGGGCTTTCCCGATGTTCTGCATCGCCGACAATGTACAATAATGTACCACAATGTACATCACTGTACCACAATGTACAACACTGTACAACACTGTACCACACTGTACCACAATGTACCACAATGTACATCACTGTACCACAATGTACAACACTGTACAACACTGTACCACACTGTACCACAATGTACATCACTGTACAACAATGTACAACACTGTACCACACTGTACCACAATGTACAACACTGTACAACAATGTACAACACTTTACCACACTGTACCACAATGTACAACAATGTACAACACTGTACCACACTGTACCACAATGTACAACACTGTACCACACTGTACCACAATGTACAACACTGTACAACACTGTACAACACTGTACCACACTGTACCACAATGTACAACACTGTACAACACTGTACCACACTGTACCACAATGTACAACACTGTACAACACTGTACCACACTGTACCACAATGTACAACACTGTACAACACTGTACAACACTGTACCACACTGTACCACAATGTACAACACTGTACAACACTGTACCACACTGTACCACAATGTACAACACTGTACAACACTGTACCACACTGTACCACAATGTACAACACTGTACCACACTGTACCACACTGTACAACAATGTACCACAATGTAACACAATGTACAACACTGTACAACAATGTACCACAAGACTCTGCATACAGTCTGTGAGACATTCAATGCCCGGCTCTGGCGTGTGGTGTTCAATGTAAGGCTCGAGAACTCTCTTCTTATAAAACGTTAATCTAACTGATATCGCTCCTTCATCAATGTGATCTCTGAGGAAGGGAGCTGCCAATTGTTTCCGGGGAGTGGCAAGCATATCCAGCTAACTTAGTTAGCATGCGCTGGAGCAGGTTTAAGTTTATGGATGCGTTGCTATGGTGATTATGCCAAACTTGCTTTGTGGAACCGAAAAGCCTGACTTGTGTAATCTTATCCTGAAAATGATCGCGCTAACTCAGTTATTAGCCTGGTACGAGGAATGGGGCTCAGAGCTGTTTACAACCTGCCTAGGACACTTTTGTTAATTCAGTCCTTAAATGTCTACACATTTGACAATTATGGCCAAACGTAAAAAAATTACTTTTCACTTACTTTTCTGTAAGAATTTCCAAAAATAGTAATGTTTATTTCAAAGGGTTACAGCTAACACATGAGTTGGATATTTTCATGTCTTGAAAAGAGTTGTGATTAAATAGCTGAAAAACTTGCTCATTCATATGACCTAGAGTATAGACTACGTTTAAGTGATCTATACGTAGAATTAACTTATTTTATCAACCTGGCTTTAGCATCATGCTTACTTGTTTCCTTTACACTAGCCTTGAACTAACCTCAGACTACATCTTGGTCGCTCATCCTGACACAAGGAGGGGAAAAAGAGTCCTTGAAGCAATGCTGTTTCTAATTGGGCCACTAATCGAATGTCACTATGGCCAGCCACAAGGAGCCGAGTGGATTAAATTGTCCAGGACATAGGTGAGACTGAGATAAAGAGAGGATGGCTGCCATGACAGCAGGACCTGCAGGCCTGCAGGCCTGCTCTTGTCTTGTCCTTTACTGTTCCTGCTTCTGTCTCCTACCCAGAGCACAGAATACAGCTTCCTGAACGATGTTAGTGTGCGCAGTGTGTACAATACACTTGGGACAGCAAGCTGAAACTATACAGACGACACAAAGCTCTCACTAAACCAACCATTTGCCACAGGCTCTCCCCACTTCTTGCACTCCAATGAATCCTCCTCACCTCCTCTGCCCTTTGTGCTTCATCCAAAACAGCTTTACAACTGTGTTGTTGATGTTGTTGTTGTTGATGATGATGAGAGAGGATGACTGTCGAGATGAGTACATTCATGGTTTGAAAATAGCAGACATTGCATCCAAAATACCTGGTGTGAGTGTCTACATCTAATATAAAACAGCATTAGATGTAGTTAAGAGTTAATGAAAAAGAACAAACTTTCAGTAGCTTGAATGCAAGGTCACAGGATACTATAATAACAAAAACTAATGAGTATTGCTGGCAATATTATTATTTTTCTCCCTAAAACATGGCATAAGACAAATTTATTTATTTCTTATATGTCTATGAATAAGGTCACTATGAATAGGTTGGATTGTTATGTGACATTTTTCTTCCCAAAATTCACGAGCTTAAATTCCCTTGAAAAATTGACAGGAAAATGCACTTTATTATATAAAGTATATATTATATAAATTATATGTACTGACCATATGCAACACTATTTTGAATGTTAGTTAGTTGCAAATGCAGGATGTGTACAGTGAACAGGGTTTTAAAAATTACAAAGAAAAAGTTTGAGTTGTATGTGGCAATGTATTGTTTGATGAACTGGATTACACAGCGTATGTAAAGTCCCATTTCAAATACAGCACACACTAATTACGGTATTTGTTGAGCATTGATTCCCTTGTCCTTGAATATAAACAGAACATCCCTTGAGACATGTCTCCTCGCAATGATGTTGTTTTTTACCACTAGTCAGAAAGTCTGATTTTCATTCCACCATCACTTTGTTTTATGGGCAAATTGGGCCAAATGGAATGCATATAAAATCCGTCGTTGAGTTGAATGTCAAGAATGACGTATGTGATTTTAAATATCATCGTCTGCCTTCGTCACAGTAAATGCTTTTCACCCTTAAATGTCATTTTATTTCCAAAGTTTGCCTTTCAATCAGAGGGACTTGACCAAAGTGATATATTTTGCACTGCTGTTGTTTTCCTCTCTGTGTCGTGGAATATTGTTAATGTAATGTCAGTTCTCCAGCCCTGGGAGCTGAACCACACCATCAGACAGTACCTCCTCCCTGAGCTGGAGAGTCTGTTCAGCCAGCTTCCAGCATTACAGCTGATAACTGTATCAAAGCCACAGCTCTGCCTAATCACCAGTATCCGAGATAAAGTGACAGTGGACATCTTTGTATGTTCTCTCGTGTTGGAGAACTACTTTGCCCGACAGAAAGAAAACAATGGCTGAAAATCCGGAGCCACTGTTCGGTTTGAACGTCCTGGGTACATATAAACGACTCGTATTCATCCTAAGTTAACGAAAACACACAATTCCTTTTTTCAATTGATCAAACACTATAGGCAGTATAGTTATTGATATTATATTCTGTTCATTCTAATAGATTCCCTTAACTGCTATACACTGGACCTTTAAGATTTAAAATTTGAGGAGCTTTTTTTAATTAATCTTGACCCAAAAATTGTATTAGTTGAGCCATCCGAGAAATTAAATGTGGTGCCTTTCCAAAAAAGTAATAAATCCAGACAGTAAATCTGAAATGTAAATGTTTCAGGCCAATGTAATTGTTTGTATGTAATCTCTACAGATACTGTATAAAGTAGACCCAGATTAACTGACTAAAAAAACATAATATAAAACCTTTGTTTTCGAGTTTGTTTTTGTTATATAAAGCATTGAAATTTGAGACACAATGAAGAGAATAAGCATTTAACTGAGAACAGTTATGTAACAGTATTTCAGAGCTGACCCAGAGCAGTCATTTTCCAAACCTCCACAGCTACAAGGCATTTATGCAAACAATGTCTCAAATTCATACCTAATGTTCTTATGAGCACAGAGCATGTTTTTAGTCCTAATAGAAAGATTTTAGATTTTAGTTTCGTTCAACTAATGTGAAGCTGTTCGTAACATTTCTTCTGTCTTGACTGATTAGAGCAGCTGTAAACTGATGACAAGCCAAGCTGTTATGTAGTAAGTAATATTATGTGAAAAGCTAAGTGATACAGTCAGGGTGTCCGCCACAGATGTTTAAATATTATTTTTCTTTCTCCTGGCTAAGAGTTTTTCCTCTGGCCTGCTTCCATGTTAGCGGTCATGGGTCGTCTCTTTGGCCCAAAAGTTACAGATGCGCTTTTACCTACCGCAGCAATCAAGGCACCAGCAACTGTGTCCTGCTGCGGTGCCCAGGCAGTGATGACAGCCCCTTCAGGAGCAGCAGCCCAGCTGGGAAACGGTCTGCCCGACATCCCCAAGACAACCCATGCTAGTGGCTGGCACTGCTCTCGCCCTCAGAAGAGCAAGAAAGAAGGGAAAGTGGCTCCTCAGGCAGGATAAGCTCCGGAGCATGTGTTAGAAAAGTGGGGCAACTGGGTCACATCTGCAAGAGTCACTCTGCCTACTAATGTCTCATGCTCATCCTCTCCTGCAGTGCTGCGTATCAGGACAACAACTCAGACCGAATGAATAAAACGGCAGCTGTTCAATACCAATTTGGGAAGACAATTCGGAGACATGAGGCTGATTTCTTCTAGCTCCAGCTCTGTGAAATTACAATGCTCTCATTACCCCTCCATGATTCAAAGGTGAGGAGGAAAAGGTAGGGCTGATTCATCCCTCTTCTGCCATGTTGTTGTCGTTCTTTTGCGGGCAGTCCTGTCAGAAGCTTGTAAATCTTCAGCAGCAGGGAAGGTTATTTGCTGACCGGCCAGGCCTGTGTGGACTGTCCTTGGGTGTTGATGTGTTCCTAAATGGTGGACGCTGCATTGACAGTGCTGGGACCAGGGCAAAAAGGAGTAAATCAGTAGGTCACCCTAACTGCGAGGGGACAATACTGCCTCGTGGGGAGCAACACATTATGGGGAGCCTTTTTTGGGAATGTTCAATTCAACAATATTTTTTGGGATATAGTCAATTTATTTTTGGTGGCTGTTGTAATTGGCCTCTTCTGCAAAGTGAAGTACAGATCATCTACAATGAAATATCACTCATCTATCATATCATTGTGTGTACACTCAGAGCCTCACATAAGTGTTTTGATCCTTTGTTTTTCATATACACACACACACTCACGCACACAGTCATGCATACACACATAGTATATACAAAGACAGCCATCCTACAGAGAGGGAATTGCTTGCTGTCACAGTCACAGCCCTATGAAGGTCAGGGAAAAAGGCACAGATGGCCTTTTACACTAAATCAGCAACTTTTTCAAAGTGTGGTCATACATGGAGTTGATTCACTAACGAACCCATTTACACTTTCACCTACAACCATACACGCACATCAAGTACCTCTTAACAGCACACACACACACTCACCACAGCATTAAAGCCGCTATCTAAATTGTACATCCGTTTTATAAGAACTTCCATTTAAAAAAGAAAAGTTACAAATTGTGGATTAATGTTGACATTAAAATTCACATTTGCTTTTAGTTGGAAATGTACATTTGTTTTCAGAATTATACAGGTTTTAAGTATTGAGGGATAAATTGAACAACATTCAAAATGTTTTTCCAGCTACAGTATGTCCACAACATATTCTTGTGATATGTCGGCAAGGTGTCTATTAAATCCCTAGCGATTAAAACAAAAATAATACACCTGAGACATAGTTTTTGCATGTCAGCATTGATATGTGTTTGTGCTCCATATTCTGGATACATGCTTTATCCTTTTCTAACTGGGGACAAATGATACATTTGTGTCATTTATCGTAATCAGTACAGCTTTACCACTGGTTGTGGGTACTGGTGCACTGATAATTACAGATAATATGTGAGTCGCAAAGAAGCATACTAAGTTACCTTTTGAATACATTTGTGATTTATGGGTCAAACGTTTCTAAAAGCTCTTTCTATTAGGTATCTAGCCTCACCCATCTGGCACATACTTGGGATTAAACAGACTCCAAAAATTATGAGTGCCTTATTAGCTGCGCCTCACCGTCTCACCATCGATCAACAAAGTGACGTATGTGTAAATATTTCAACCTGCTTTGATTTAGACATGCGGAGGCCACGGCATCATACGATGGTGAAGTGAGGGGAAAGAATGAAGTGTGACTGGGCGGGTATGACAGAAAGACTAACTGTCACCTGGGGTTCTCTGAGCCACAGCCGGAGTTTAGATGAGAAACAGTCATTAATCCTGTCACATTGATTCACTGTTAGCGTTGTTTTTTGTGACCCACACTGTAGAATAAAGCGATTGAACAGCTGTAAGCTGTTTTTGTTGCAGCGTCTACATTCTCTTTTGCTCGGTGCGCTTGTTTATTGTGTCATCAAAAGCCCAATATATGGTGTTTTGCTATTACTGTGACATATTTGATTTTCTCCTCCCCACATCGCTGCTCAACTGTCTTTTGATTTTCTGACACCTGGGATTGTTCGGAAAGACTGATAGAAACCAGTGTTGTGTGATAATGAACGAATCTCCTGTCAGTCAGCGTTAGATCTCTCCACTTTTGTCATATCGTATGTCAGTCAGGGTGTGCGCAAACATGCAGACGCACACACCTAAACACACACATGCTCTCCCGCTCTCTTTCCTATATATTGAGGACGTT
Source organism: Cyclopterus lumpus (assembly GCF_009769545.1). Lineage (NCBI taxonomy): Eukaryota > Metazoa > Chordata > Actinopteri > Perciformes > Cyclopteridae > Cyclopterus > Cyclopterus lumpus. The sequence continues at coordinate 16,097,611 of NC_046980.1, read as the reverse complement.
GTAGTTCCTTCTACCTCTCCGGTGCTGTCCTCATGCTGTTTGTTCATCAGACAAACCATCTGCTGAAGTTATGTGTTTTTCTCTGCACGCCGTCCCCTTGGCACACTGCTTCACATGGCGGTGCTCTACCAATTATCTGATGTGCGCGGGATGCCCAGCGTGAGCCGCTGCCCACTGCACAGGCATGAAGTCTGTGTGTTCACACCAGGTAGCCTCTCTGCATGTCGCTGGATAATGGGCAGAGCTGGAGGGAGTCCTCTCTTCAGCTCTCTCCTCATCATTCATTCGGCGAGCTGATTAACTCCTCTCTGTGACCGGCAATAATCTACAGTCCTGTGTATTTCATGGCCCGTTTCAGAATTAGTGCAGAATCTCTATATGTTCAAGCCAATCTACACAGTGTTTGGACTGCGTAATAAACGTTTCCCCATGATTTTTGTGCAGCGTAGCATGTAAAACAATAAGGCTGGAGCTGTGAGCGGTTGTAATTACACTCATTCCTCATCATTTTATTGTGTAATAATTGGGTTACTTCAGTAATATTCTATGAGAGGAAGTGTTGCTGAATTTAATGAGAGATTTTTTTTTGGAAGAACATGACAACAAAATACAATAATAAGAAATGAAAGTGTGGAAATCTAGCACACCCAGATAGACAAAAACAATTAATATCTTTATCAATAATTAATATGCAGATTTCAATCTGTCACGTGGCACAGCAGACCTTCATCGATTCCTTTGTCTTAGAAGATGAAAAACATCTCTCCTTCATCATGTACTGCAATACTTTCTTATGCCCTCTGTATATCTGTCAGCTCTTTTTCCCCAATCCTTATCAATACTTAATCTAAATTGATTTGAATTTTCCTTTAAAGTCGTGTGAGTGTGTTATGTCAAGCCTGTCATATTAATATGTTTTGGATTGATCTTTTATTTCATAATAATTGGAAGAATTGCATGGGGAGATAAGCGTGGCTGTGTTTTCCAGCAGTGTCTCCCAAGTCAGTGCACATGTGGTAAGAGTTAAGAGGAGTGAACCCATGCAGCCTACTGAACACCGGCTGAAACATACAAGTGATCCTGCAGGGGCTGGAGGGATATTAGAAACAGCCTGAAATTGAGAAATGTGATATGGGGGGCTCTGTGAAAGAAAAACAAAGTTATTTAAGCCGCAAGCCTTTCCTCTTATTAAAATAGTATCAAGCTTTTATTGAATTTAACATGTTTATAGCTGGGGCAACATTGAAGGCCTGTGTGAGTCTGGATTTTGCTGAGCCACCGAGATCGTCATCTTTGTTCACATTTTCATGCAAATCGTGACTTACCTTGTGTGGGTGTGCGTTTATGATTTTGCCTTTGTCTGAGTGAGTGTGAACACTCACACAATGTTAGCGAAGTTAGTTTATTTCCCCCTCATACAGAAGGTTATCCAGTGCAGTGTTTCTGTTATTTGTTGGCATTTTTGAAGGTGTTTTTCGCGAGGCCCCTCTTTGGCACTCCATTACATTCCCGCCCTGTATCTAATAATCTTGTCATTTTCCACCACATTTCCTCTACTAAGCAGTCAATTAGTGATGCAATACTTAGCCGCCTTCAAAATCCCCCGAAAAAAAGTGTGTCTAAAAAGGTTAATGTAATTTCAAAAGCATAAAGTGGATGGAATAGCTTGGATGTAAGTGTGTGTCTTACTCATTGGAATTAATTACCACACTGACTTTATCTGAGACTGGAATCTGATGGAAAACAGGAATTGAAGGAGTCAAACTAGTGTGAACTAGATAGCATTTGCCCCCATGCATTATTTATATTCAGAGAAACGGTGATGTGGTGATTAAAAATATTCTGATTTAAACTGTGATTTGTAAAAATGCGTGTACTTCAGTTAACGTGTGCTCTGGCACCATCTCATCTTGTCTGCTGTTTCAGCAAAGCCTGAGCGACTGCAGCCATTAAGTTATTTGCCGTTTACGTGACATTTATCAACATCATATCTGACAATAAATGTCTAGATTTTATCAGGATTTATAATTGAAAGGTTATGAGGTAACACACAAGCGAACCTGAGGCTCATATCTTATTTGGAAGTATCTATCAAGTGTGTGATAACCCCGCTTGGGCTATTATAGTTTGCAGTAAAAGCATTGGGTCCCTGTAGGTTATGTGTCTATATTTGTTATTTTAAAATTGGCACAGTTGCCTCAACCTGGAGAGACCATGGACTCAGCTTCCATGAAGAAAGGTGTTTATTATTTGGTGTTGAAAGAGGGCCTTTTTTTGTACTCTGCAGTCTTGGTAGATTCAGTTTGATGTCAAGGATGTCAATCAGTCTTCAAGTAGTCTATATTCTTAAATATATTGCGTCCCGTCACACAGAATTAATTGCAGCATTCAGAAACCGAACATAGGTCGTAATTACTCAAGTCTTATGCGGTGACACCCTGCACCATTTAAGTCACTTCATTTTGTCGAAGAGCACTTATGAGAGTTCATACAGAGAGCTTTTTAAATGTTTTTCAGATGGAGAATGCACTTTTCAACTGAGTTTTGAAAAAAACTCTACGGCAAGGTTATTTTCATAGAAATCTATACTGTACTTCTCAGTACAAGACTTGTGAGTCAAGCTGCATGAATAAAACCACATGAGCTGCCAGCTGCACATATTTACATCACGTTTCCCCCACAATCCACTTCTAAGGACTGTGCTTGTGGCCATTTCTCAAGGAACTGGTTTGTAATTCGTGGCATACAGGAGGGATCTAAAGGACAACTAAAAGATTTCAGTTACGGCCCGAGAACATAGGCAGAGCCTCTCCTTAATCTTTAGAGTCACTGCTTTATGTCTGAATGTGACAGGTCACAAAGCCCACACTCAGCCCAGCCCAGGCTGATTCACTGCATCCAGCTCACGTTATCATCAGTATTGATTCATCTCCAATGTGTGTCTTTGTACTCCTCCTGAAAGCCCATTGGCTAAAGGCTACAACCTGTTATCCATTGCTAGCTAGAGCATAAATATGTCTGTCCTCTGGGCTCACATGTATATCCAAACAGTAGAGATAAAGGCACAACATTTGTGATACATTTATATAGCTGCAGAAGAAAACTGATAATAAAACAATGTGGCATGTTCTTAAAGCAGCTTGAACCTTCGACTCATTGCAGCACTGGAAAATAGCGATAAGATGTCTCATTTCCGTTCACCTTTCAGCATTATTCATGTTACAGAGGGGTTTTGTAGTTTTGTTCCCAATGAAACCTCAATATGTATGTGCTCAAGGCGTTAGAGCCGCATGCCTAGATCCAAGAAATTATAATTTCCTGGTAAATACTGTGTTTTGGCTATTATTCTTTGAATTAGACAGACAGATGTTTGATTTATAGCTGCTCATTTAAATAATACTAAGAGCAGGAAGTTACAAATCACACCACGTAAGCCAATACATCTATGTATTACATCAGACATGGATTAGATGTGAATTAATTAGTAACCTGGGTTGCTTGGTGGGACATGGGTGGTGCTGGACATAATTGGTGTCCTGCAGATGTTTTCCAAACCGGGAAACAGAGGTTTTGGTTTGAAAGACTTGCATTCTATGAGGTCCCTGATGTCCAAGCAGATAAAGTGGTGACACCTCTGGTTGTCCTGCACATACCCAAATTCAAACTGGCAGTTTGGGTTTTATTTTTATAGTACTCTGCATGTTGAGGGATGCTCTGCTTATTAGCGTTTCTTTTCTCAGATTGTAGAGAAACATCAAAAAGCATTCCCATTTTGATCTCATGCCTACTGCAGCGAGTCTGTGAGGCAGCCAGGCACATGGGAGTTGCTCTCTCCTCAACAGAGCAATAAAGACCTGTGTTAGATCCAGGAGGCATATAAACTGAGAAGAGGTAGGAGCCCATCTCAGATAAATTAGTTACCAAATTAACCCATATAGTGCTCACAATAGACGTATGATTGATGTGATCCCAGGTCTGACCTTTGGGCCCCTAAGCCTGAGGCTGTTGTGCAGACTGTGGCTGGAGATAGGATGTCTACCTCTCATCAGCAGACAGCCAATCAGAGGGTTAGAGCTGGCATCAACCCCAGCCTGGCTTACCTCACGCTGAAACAGCATGATGGTGCTTTTATTAGCTTTTAACGGATTATAATTGTCTGCTAAGTACTTGTCTGTCTGTCACACAGATGGAAGTTGAACCTTAATCCTCATTCTGGAAGCTTTCCTGCAGTTTTAGGTGAGGAGGTTTTCATGCACATTTTCGTGTCTTTTCATGAAACTTCCAAAGCCTCTTTTCCTTCACGAAGCCTTTGGGAGTCCAGTAAATGTCTCCTGACACCTTGATATCTGGGCATTTTTATAACAGGCCATAACCTGGGATGTTTAAATGACACTGTCCAAAGCACATCAACCATCGACTTTGGAAATGTCTCACAGATGTGGGATTTTTTTGTTCTTTTTCTTGGGAATGTTGGCAAGTAAATCCACTAAGCGCCAAGGCTGAACTACTCTGAAGTGTAAAACATGTGAGACGATTTATTATTCCTACAAAACACACAGAGTCTCACATATGGACTCGTAGCCTTGTGCCGATGGGACATTCACAGCTCTTTAGTCTTAATCTGCGCCTCTCATATAAACCTGCTAATTAGAATTAGTTTGACTACACTTAAGCTCAAGAAAAGCATATCATGGACGTTTATCCAATGCTTAATTGACACCGTAAAAGGGAATACATATTCATAAACACACACCACCGACTGCACAAAGCTGCCTCGTACAAAATGTCAAATTTAATTGGGGCGTGCTGAAAGATAGATATGCTCACTGATTTGGAATATGATATATAATACTATGGGAGCTTCGTTCATTCATATTCATACAGTTGCAACGGATTCTTAAAATGGGCCCGTTTTAGCATACCATCGATGAAAGATGAATTTCAATCAGCAAATCTTTTTAAATCTGTGTTATCATACTAGGTAATGACAATTCATACTTCTTCAGCTATAATGCATTTTCATGTCAAGGATATAGCCATGTTTCTTTTACCCCCAATACTCAGAATACACACATTGAACATGGCAGAGGTTGCTTTTATCCTTTTCCTTTTGGTTTTGCAAATGCTGCCCACTTCTTTGGCAACTTTGTGTGTTTCATAGGTGATTTACTTCTTCAAAGTTAATATTGCAAGGAAAACAAGGAGTTTTCAATCTCTGCTGAGCAGCTCAGAAGTGTTTGTAGTTTGAGAGATCAATGAGAAACTAAATTCCTTCCTGATGGTTACCCTCCTGTTCACCAAGCTCAGTTTCATTCTGCTACAAAAACAAATGAACGTCAACGTGTCAAACAAAATCTCAATTAGAAAAAATACAGTGAAAAACAAAGGGATGTTATCCACAAATTCCGTCAATCAAAGGAAATAAGCAAGTGGCAAAAATGAAAGGCCTCTCAGGCTCAGGGGCCATATGTGAGGGTAATAGAGATGCACCTCTCGGATCTCCACCCCCCCTTGTGCTGCTGTGATCTTTTCTCAGCTGCTTTTTCAATATGTCTTGGTGATAAGAAGAGTGACCCTCTCTCTTCCTGTGTGTGTGCAGCACGGGCTGTGACGGTAAAGCAGGGAGTTGACCCTGTTGACCTATGGGCAAAGCAGGAAGTGAAGTCTCCATTTGAAATTCTCACATCCTGCCACGTGCATCAATTTTTAAATGCACCCTAACCCCACCCTCCCATCTTAGCCTTCCATATATCCCCCCCCCCCCCCTCTTACCCGCAACCCCCCCCCCATCAGCCGAAACAAGGCAAGGACACAGACAGTGCACATGAATTAAAGATTGAGTCGCAGGTAAGGACACACACAGGACAACATGTTAGTGCTGGGTGTGCCCGATTGTCAACATGTTCCTGTATGTTCAGGTCGCAAAGACCGTAGGACACTGTCCCAACAGAGCCACAGCCACAGAGAGACGTATCACAGCACACCACCGTTACTTAGAACTATAAATATCTGATACAAGCAGTGCTGCTGTCCTTTTATGCCTGTCGGAGTTCCACTGTTTATTTAAACTACTTAGTCTTTAAGAAACCTCTATTTTTAATCATTAAATTGGAATTGCATTGTGTCCCCATTTTGGAAGAATTACCAATAAGATTGGAGCGGAGATGAGTAGATGAGATAGGGCTGGCGAAACAAAACCATTCCAGGAGAGAAAGGATATCAGACTTGAGATGCATTTGTGGAAATAATTACATTTTTCCAGGACACAAAGATAAAGCGCCAGAGTGTGTAGAGTACAAACATGTCATAGCCCTTTCATTAGCTTACCATAGTTGCAGTAAGTATCTTAATTAGATTATTTGAGGAATTATGTGAACTTTTTTTATGTGGGCTTTTTTGAGTGTTTCCAGCTTATTGTTTTGTTGCTAAATCATAGCTGCCAGATATGATATGGACTCTGCTATGGTTAGCTGTAGATTGAAAACGTTTTTATTTTTTTTTTATTTAACAGTTTTATTTACTTATATGAAAGTGCTAATAATATTGAGGGAAGTTATGTAAATCGTGGACACTGAAGTTCTCTTGCACCGGATCCTGAATTGGCAGAAAATCATATTTGTTTACAGCACACCAGGATAATAGCCGCGCTACCTGTGACGATTACATAAGAACAGATGCATTTTAGTTTGTATGATTTACAATTTATTGTTACCACTGCTTTACAGCCTTTTGTGAAGCACGATGATTCCAAAGAGCCTCGTCATCTGCAATCTTGACAACTTCAGTTGTAATCTGAAAAGATGAACAAAAAAATCCTTGTGTAGACCCTCGGGTTAACCCGCCACCCTCAGGCTGTCCTTCTGGTTTGAGTAACAACCTTGTTGTCAGCACTCAGTATTTCTTGAATGCAGGTTTTAAGGTATGATCCTCTGCGCTAAGGAGACATAATCTTTTCCAGATTGCAACATTTTGAATTGGAAATTGAAGAATTTCTGTTTTAATGCTAGAGCTATATATTAGTTATAGAGATTCCACATTTATGGTCATACTTTTTCGAGATAAATGATTACATGAGCAGATATAATCAACACTGCCTGATTGTAATCAGTGATAATTTGTGTCCTGTTCTAGGTCAGCTTATTGTTTCAGCCTCGACTGATTCAACTTTCAGTGGTTCCTGAATTTTCACCTCTCAGTGCATCCAAGCAATAGGTTTCTTTTTCAGGGATCCCATGAACCAATTGTGCCTAAAAAGCTTTTCAAAGAGTTGAGTGGAGGAGCACTTGAGTTTGAGGAAGGGTTATGTTCTCCATGCAGCAGATAGAACAGAGTGGTGTGGAGAGAGCAGTAATAAATATGCTTCTTTTATTACAATAGCTTTGTAGGTCACTCTGTGGAGAGGCGAGGTGCACTCACTCAGCCGGCTGCTCCTGCAGAGCCTGCGCAGCCCACAGACACAGGAGCACGCAACCTTTAAAGAGGGATTTGAAAAGGTCAAAGCACAGGCATGCAGAATGGTAATATTGGAGTGTGCTTCCAGAGGTCACAGGGTCAACGTGGGCTTTATTCCTCCATGTTTCTCTCATCCTGGGGAGATGGTTTCTTGGAGTATGTTAGTAGAATTTAAAGATCCTCTTTTGCACCATTTATCATTGCTGCATTACATGGTCACAAACATATCCACGTCTTCGTCTAATTGCATTCAGTCCTGTATCTCCTTGAGAGTTTTTTTTTCCTCTCTGGTGCTGGGTTGACCCACTTCTGTGAGTGAAGAGGGAGTGAGAGTGTCCATCTGGACCTGGTTAGAGGTGTGGTTGAGACAGGCTTACTGGGGGCTGGTCTGTCCCAAAACACCACCCTGATGTTCTCCAACACTCCCTCAAAGGCCCTGTCCCTGATCCTCTCTGCAGCTCAGAGGCTGTTTTAAGTGGCCGTTTGACACATAGAGACTCATTACTTCATTATTTTGCCACTGGTTTAGCATTGGTTGTTACTTATGAATCTTAAGGTATTATATGAACCTGTGGTTTCCTCTTCAGGGAGCATGGAGGAATGAGCCGGCTGGGTCTCCGCCACATGACAGAGTGGGTGCCCTTCCTCTTTACTTCTCATGTGTCCCATGTGATAAGACTCCATGCTTAGTGACTCTTCTTCCGCTGATCTAATTAGTCCCTCAACGCATCTGTAACGGCCCATATTTATCAGGAACATTAATTAGTACCTCGACTGGATGTATTACTTTGAAAAAAAAGTGGATGTCCTTGTTTATTAAAGTATTAACAACAGGGGGGAAATACTCTCTCTTATGCCCTGGTATTAGTCACTTTGCGAGCCTGCTCATTCATCACCCCCTTTCCACAGTGTTTTTTCTGCTCCTACTTATCCTTGTTTGTCTTCTTCTAAGTGCACATATAAAGTGCTGTTGGATTAGCATTATTAATTACAGCAGCACTATGTGCCCCATGTTACACCGTTGTCGCAATAACAAAGTGTCACCCACCTCTTAGTCACTGAGCTACAGTACTGAGGCTGGGAGATAACTGTCTCTGGCCTTGGTTCCAGACAGGTTTAAGGAAGCTTACAAGAGACAGTGTTAAAAACAGGGCTGGAACTTGGAAGGTCATTGATTTTTCTAAGCGACAGTTAGACCGAAACAGATACTGTATTGATTGGAGACTTCCTTGGCACAGCTGTAGAAAGCTGGAGGAGAGCTCGGAGGCCGGGAAACATTAGTGTGTGGAGGTCTGTGGAATGACTGTCTATCATGCGCGACACAGACTACCTCAGCATCCTGAGCTAATGTGGTTCGCTGCATAGAAATAAACCATCCCTTGCTCTACCACTCTTCTCCTTCCAATAAAAATACCTTGCCATCCTGTAGTTATTTTCCGAAAGGCCACCTTGTTCCTTAAGGATGACCTCCTGAAACTCCCAACATGACAAGAAGCAGAGTCAAACTAATGCAGAGTCAAACTAATATTGTTGTCTACCCCTCTCTCGCTCTCTCTCTCTCTCAGAAATCATGTGCAACAGCTCACATCTCCTGGTTAATTCATTTCATATTACCCAACAGCTATCCAACTAAAGTCAACAAGTCATTGGATATAATTTTCTTTAAACATATATATATATATATCTTATATATATATATATATATATATATATATATATATATATATATATATATATATATATTTGATGTTTTTTATTTGATCTGCCATTACGCAAAATGGTTTGATTCATATTCAAGAGTTGAGCACAGAGCTTTCTTCCACTAACCACGCTAATTAGACCCACTTTCGGAAGGGGGAGGGGGTAGATTGGTGTCTATTTTAGTAACGCTCCACTCTCTGATCAGTCAGGCTGGATTGTCTCCTGTGTCAATGGCCTGGAAGGCCCTTATGGGTATTCCTCCTTATTTCTGAGTGGCCTATGAGTTTGTAGTAATGTGGCTACCCTGAGGTACCGTACAGCACACATAAAGACACTGACACTAATATAGATATATTACAGAGAGAAATCATGCAAATCAGGGAGATTGTGGAGTATTACCTTGCTCTCCTTTCCCCCGCTGCACTGATACGACTGTGCTACACTATAGGTGATGACAAAATAATGCCTTCATTTATTGTCATAGATTAGTGAGACTTGTTTAACATTAAGACAATGTTAAACTTTTCCAAATGTTAGTTTGTCTCGATCCGTGAGTTGTGTTTTATTCACATTTGTTCCATCACACCAACAGCTTGGTCTTCTTTTATAACTAGTTGTGAATTGAGCTTGACAGCTCTCTGGTCTTCTATCAGCATGAAACCAATCTGCTCGCATCGCAGGGCTGGGCTAATTAGGAGTCTTTTTTCTCCCAAGCCCTAATCCTGATCTAGAGGATCTTCCCTATACATGATTTTTTATCCTTGTTGCACCGAGCATCGGAACCAAAAAGGGTAATCAGTCTGTTTTTGAATGGAGCAAAGACGCAGCAAATACGATTGTAAATGAGATGAAGGTTGATCTAGAGGCTTCCAGTGGCACATGTGGATGCATGAACACTCGACTGAAAACAACAAGAATCTCCGAATGACATTTGATCGCACATATTACAGCATACACATAATACAGCAATTACAATTATGCTTCACGTGTAAATCAAGCAGTGTGGAAGTCTATTTGTCATTGAAAAAAAAAGAATCACCGGGGATACACACAGATAGGGAAGAAGAAGAAAAAAGGTCAAAGAAGAAATATTATCAGAGGAAATATGCCATGAGCAATTTATGTTGTATTAAGGGAATATCAGGTTGTTGTGTTCATGCTGGAGTCTTTAGTCCGGATTTCCAGATGTGAGATGTGCGTGTTAAGACCAGATGTAATGGTACCATTGTGTCATGATAGTATAACAGCCCGTAACTGGGCCTTTGAGTGACTAGATCTGCTAATACACAGCTGTTTCACATCTTCAAAAAGTGAAGACTACAGTGCGTACATTTACACAAATCTCCAGGGTTTGACTCTCTTTTAGTTGATGAACCTGCTCTAAACCACGTGAGCCACTTACATACACAATATCTAATCAGCCTCCCATCTCCAGGCCAAACCCCTCTAGGCACCTCCTATCAGTCTGCTGCCAGTTACAGCAACACAGAGGAAACCAAAACCAGACAGTTTTATCTTAATCACTGCTTTCAAAGACTCTGATTTGGGCACTCTTTGTGAAAACATATTTTATTTACAAGCCAGTTACAACATCAATATCTTTGCCTTCCTACTTGTTTTTTTTGTTTTTTTTCCGTCTAATATTGTAACATGCATTCATTTTCAGCAAATGTTCTGCTATATAAATTGTCTCTATTTATTAAGGATTTATGTGTCCCGCAATGTTTAACTGTTTCCTCCACCTTCATGGTAATCCTAATCCACTGGCCCCTCAGAAAGCATTTTACCTTCTGCCAGTCTGTCACTGTTAATAAATAGCCCTGAAACTCTCTACAATTCACATTCAACGAGAGGTTGTAAATTTGCTTGACGCATCCGACAAAGTCCAGATCAGATTTTCATTCCACTTTGTAAGTTATGTCAAACAGCACCTCTGCTTTGAGGCTTGCTTCCCTGTTTGATGTCGCCCACACAGCCACATGGTATCGCTCTCAGGATCTGTTTTTTTGTTTTTTATTTCCTGCTATGACACTCATCCTGTGTTTTATTCAACACTGTGTAAATCTTATAACCTCACAGGGGCTATCGTGGCATTTTAATGTGAAAAAGATCACCTTTTTGTTGCAACACATGTTCACTTATACTTACGCTTTAATTGTTGCTGTATTTCTTTATCCTTTTATATTGCCTTGTAAGACACTTACAACCTTCAGTAACTATTCATGTTATCACAGGATTTTTATTTTGAATGAAAAACGTATGTTATTGTCATATTACATATAGTTACATACATATATGACATTTGTTCTCTGCATTTAACCCATCCTTAGCAGTTTAGTGTCTTGCTCAAGGATACTTCAACAACAGCAGTTACTATGGGGAGAGCGGGGATCGAACCGGGTACCTTGTGGTTACAGGACGAACACTCTCTCCCATGAGCTACAGCCTTTTGTAACTTAATGAGATTTAAAATGAGTGTGTCTCTATATGGATGGCAAATGCTAGACAGAACAAAATAACTCCATCTCTAAAGCCAAGGTGAAATAAGAGTGCAGCTCAGCTGATTCTGTGGGTTCTGTGCCATCTCTGATGCAGATAGGGGATAAGCAGGAGGAAAAGGAAAACATATTTATATTTCTGCCTGAACTTTGTGTGGGCTTTCTTATAAAAGTAACAAAGAGGTAATAACTTTAGCTGGAAGAAAGTGTATGTGAAGCAGAGTACTTTCTAATGAGTGTTAGAAATCTGACCTTTTAGCATTAACCTCCACAGGAAAGAAAACAAATCACAGCATGTTAGATAACTAACAAAGTTATTAGCATTTCCGTGTAGCGAGGCACAGCCCACGCACTCTCTCACTCATATGCATTATCATGGTCAAGTATAGACAGCGTTAGAAGCCTAGAGATGGTTATTATGAGGATGCACAGGACGAAAACACTGCTTGTCTGCAAGCAGCTGTATCACATCCGTTTTTGCCGTAGAAACACGGACATGTTTGTTCGATAGATTACAGGTCACTGGTGCCTCTGCAGATCCAGGCTTGTAAGCAGTTCAGGCAATTTTGCCATGGGGAACCGTGATTGAATTCCCATTCGTCTGGCAGCTTTTGTGTAACATTCAAACCAAAGAGGACCTGGCTGGATCACACCACATATTTCCTCCAAGGAAACCCCCTCAGAACCAGTGAGGCTCAGACAGGGCAAACATACAGCTGAAAAGGAGACGCAGGACATGCCAAACAAGCAGACAAAGGCACGCATTGAATGCTTCAGGTTCCGCATACACGAGAGGAAAACATTAAAAAAAAGATTTATCTGAGGAATAGAAAAGAGACATTGGTGTTGTTTTATTTTCCTGCCTGTTTGTCTGAGACTGTGTTCTCCCCATAAAGTCTGCTGGACATAAAAGGGTGTGCCTTTGTTGTGTGAAAACTGCTTCCATCTGACAAGAAACACAAGTTGTGTAATGACTTCATCAACCTGAGCTGGGCTTCGAGGATGTCTATACCTGGCTGCACACAAGCCCCTTTGAGAGAGGGCTGAGTTGGCTCTTATTGGCCTCCTCCCAGAGACTGAGAAGGTATTGACTAAATAGAAACAGGAAAAATGAAAATATGAGTGGATCTGACAACCAATCAGGATAACCCCTGCGTGATCCATAGAGCAGATGAGCAGACACAGAGCCTGACACATCTGCACAAAGCAACAATCCTTCAACTTGACATGTAATACTGCCTATTGGTGGTCAATATGGGAATTGGGAGCACAGCAAAGGTGTCAGAGGCAAGTCATTGCTTTAAAAAGAGCTCAGCAGGATGGATGAACTCATGTAGAGTAAGATTGCAAGCAATTGGATGATAGCACTTCTGATATAATTACAATTGATATACACAATAGATATAAGTTTCAGGACTGTGTTCAGTTCCTGAGAAATTGTACTTTGTGTCGCATTTACGTATACAGTATGTGCCGTTGAAGTTTTTGACCACCAGTGGCGCAATTCTTTAACGAGGGGGTCCCAATATTGCCTGTGTCTCGATTTTCACCAACAATTGCATGAGGACACACATGCACACCATGAGCACAGGGGGATATGCTAATGTTCCTGCCAAATACAGAGGGACATAATGTTTATTAACAGTTGGTGGGCCGTAAAAGCTAGCAATAAAAGAGCAGAAGCTGAACACTCAAACCAAGGTTTTATCAGGCTGTAAATGCATTCAACATGTGTATCTCCTTAAAGAGACAACCAGTGCATTTTAGTGGGAAATGTAGCAAAATTGTGTGAGTTGAGAAACTCACAGAAGGGGCAGACAAACTCAGTACTGACTTGTTCATGTCTTTGGTTGCGGTTTGAAAATTGGTACAACCTGACAATGGCATAGCTCAGGTACAGATCAATCAATTTGATCATGGAGCAAGTTATCTTATAGGTAAGGAAACACCATTACATTTCTCTACTCTCAACAAGATGGAAAATAATATCTTTCTATTATTAAGCCCAACACTACACTTGGACTTTATCAATGTCTTGTACATTTTCACAAGTTATCACAGAAATCTTCCCTCCATCGACACGCATACTATGTTTCATCAGCAGAGGTTGTTATAGGCCAGTGGCTGTTCAGAGGTCAGATCATTACCAATGCAGTCATGGATCAAAGATACAGCCCTCATAATAGTCCTTCCTTTATCATTCCCCTCTGACCTCGTCCGCAACTACACTACCTCTCATCTCTATGATTAGAAAATGGCCCAATCCTTCTCCTTCACACTCACACCGGTCCCTATTTACTCAACACCAGTATTCCTTCATTATAATGATTTGACCATCTATATCAATTGACAAATGTGTCAGTGGAGTCTGTTGGCCACATGCCAAAAGGATGCTTTATTATGGTGGACCTCAAATCTCTGGAGGCGCTTGTGGTACTGGCATTTCCCTTAGAGCTCCTCCAATGTGTACTTAAGAGGTCCTCTTTGTTGATAGGGAAGGGGTTTCATTACTGTCATTGGTTATGTACTTCTAAACATTTAGTTGCAGTCAGGCAAAGTCAGTTACTGTTCCTGTGGGAGGTTATTGACATTTTACTTTACTCTGCTGAATCAACCTCACAGAGATAAAAACAGCCACTTTAGAATAAATCCAGCCACTGGGTTTGGTGTTCTTATTTATATAAAATGTTGTTACATAGCACCAACATACAAAAACAGGTCAGAGTTGCATACATAAAAATAAATAAACAGAGACATTCCTACATGCACATAACATACATATACATGCTCATTTAAGATGAAAATGGTGTTTAGTTTAGATTTAAATGAACACAGTGTAAGACCAAGTCTAAGGTCAACAAGCAAACTGTTGCATTCTTCAGGTGTACAAATACTGAAAGCCATCTAACCAGACTTAGAAAGTGAGCATGTACTGTGAAGCCAGACTAGTTTGTTAATGCTTTGTTAACCAAAATGAGCATTTTGAATTGTAGTCTGAAAGCAGCGGGTGATTTCTCTTTTTGTCCTGGTTAAAACTTGTGCAGCTGAGTTGTAATCTATGGATCGTTTAGTTTGGAAGACCCATAAATAGAGAATTGCAGTAATCAAGCCTGCTCGTAACAAAAGGCATGCATGAGGTTTACTGATTCAGGAAATGTTGAAAAAAGGCAGCCGTTACTCCAAGGTTTTTTTTCTGGTCACACGTTTTTAGTGAACTGGACTCCAGGTACCCACAGATGAGTTCTTCTTATTACCAACATTTACTGGATAATTTAAAATCCATAAAGCCTGCCCTTCTCTTTAAAACAGATTAAATATGAAAATAATATGAAATGAAATACAAGGAATGGATTTTTTTTTTTAATCAGATAGCAAAATGCTTCTGCTGCTGGCAGCGAGAGCTGGCAGGAACACCTCAAAGCCTGTGAAAGTCAAATGCTGTCTCTTTCACTTTGAGAGAAACATTTTTGAAAATGTGAGCTAAAATGCGCCTCAAGCATGTTGTACTAACATTTACAGTCTACAGTACCATGCAGCTATGAAGCCTGAATAATACAGTAATCGGAACTATTTGTTCAGTTCTAATGTTAAAAAAATACAAGGCACACGCAGCATTTGTTGAATTAACATACAAATTGCTGATATATTATCTTACGGATTTTCCCGCATCTAGCAAGGCAGCATTTTCCTGTCAAAATGTTTTATATTCTGCACCGCGTATACAGTCTTAGAAGCAGCATGGCGATGTTTTACACTGATGAAATAACCAGGCAGCTTACCAGAATGTTATCACTTCTACTTAGTCACACTGTGCTGAGCTCTCATGCATAATTGTATACATAAGCATTTACCAAAATCTAGCGTCTGTTAAGCAATATTAGGCTGACTCCATTGACTATCCTATTGCCCTTATCGTGATATAGTGAGCATCTAATGTCGACTGGCTTTGGAAAGTAAGAATTTGAGCTCAGCACTTTCTTACAGGCTTTGGTCGTAACCATGCCTTCTGATAGCCCAATGTCAGGCTTCTCCTTTGATGTATGGATGGAGGCGTTTTGTTCAAAGGGATAACCTTTTCTGGGCACTTCTTTGAAATGATAATTCGGCAGCTTGCTGCAGGTGGAGCTGCAGCTCTCCCGGCAGACGGGGTCAATCAAAGTCAAATGGAAGAGCTGCTCACAGCTTCACCCGAGTAGTCGGTGCCAGTGCGTGGCCGCAGCTGTCAGCCCTGCCACCAACATAATCCCTGCCGCTGGTAAAGGCAGTGGACACGAGGGATGTCACTGTGAGGAGCAGATTTTAAGCAGCAGAACGTGGGCTTGGTAGCTGTAATGGTCACGAAGGATCTAGGAATCTGTATATGTGTTTTGAGTTGCACAGCGCTGACTATAGATGCCTGTCAGACCCAAGCAGAGTTTTTCCAAGATGCAGTATGTGTGTACCAGTGGATCAGGAGGACGCAGGTGTGTGTAATTACATCTGTAATAGGGCCTGGAAATGGTCCACCTGCCTCAAAGTGAACCCTCTATCCAATCCAGCACTGCTGACAACAAAGCAGACTATCGCTCCATGATTATGGCTTTGATGATGCAGCTGGACGGCTGTGTTTTATGGGGAATATTTCTGGCTCAGAAATAATTTGAATGGAATTATTCAATTCGTCTCAAACAATGACATATACTATCAGTGTATGATCAAACGCACAACACTCGTTTGTCATATATGTCATGTAAGAGACTAATAAATACCAAACAAAACACACACAATATGTACTGTGTGTACATGCGAGTGGTGGATTGGTGAGCTGCCCAGGTTATTTTGCACCAAGTGCATTTACTGGTCATGAGCAAATAAAGCAAATTAATACATTATTTCAGCCAGTGTTCATTTAGTATTCATTTCTCCTGTCTCTGCAACCACTCATGTTTCTGAATAAGCCAGTGCCTCGGTAACAAGGCAGCACAGGACACGTAGACATAGATCTCCCTTGGGTTAGGACTCCAGCTGGAGCAGACATGCTAGGGCAACCTGTCCCTATTATTGTTTGTGACAGAATCAAGAAGGAAATGCAAGTAGCAAAAGTGCGTGCATTGTGGCTGCACGTCAGAGTCTGCTGGCAGTACCCCCAATGTAATTATGGGCATGGGTGGCCAGCTATGACAGCTCATCTGTCAGCCAGCCAATAGGAGTCTGGGACACCTGGTGAGCTCTGCGCCAGAATGATGAACCACAGATACAGACAAATTAAAAATCACATACAATATTTTATGAAATAAGAAATGTAGGAAAAAGACACTTTGATATTGCCATGATACTCATTAACACTGTGGCACATGCATCAGCCACAAACTGACAAAGCTATCCACTACCAAATGTTGTTTCTCTGCATTTCTTGTGACATGCAAATTAGTTCCAAAGGCAAAGCTTGCACCCCTGGCATTTATATTTTGATTAGTCTCATTTTATATTCAGAACCCAATCACAACAAAAATACATTGGTTTTCAATTGGTTATTAAGCTAGAAGAAAAACGTGTTCTGAAGAGGGTTCAAATTAAATCTTTAACCTGCATCATTAAATATTCTACGGTGCAGCATTTGTGTTGACAAATGTCAAATGTCTGTACATTGTAATAGGAAAGAGAAAGAAACAGGGATGAAATAATTTATTAGAAATAGTTCAAGATATTACTATGATTTGTTTGATTTAATTAAAGGAATACCTTTGATAATGTTTTTTTGAGTAAATACAACGTTTCTGTCAAATCCATTGAACTCTTAGCTTTTCCACACTTTGGCTGAGTCTCAAAGTGTGACAGATCAAGCCAACTACATTCTTGCACCTTATTATTAATGTTACATTAATGTCAAGCCGACCATCCCACCCATATGCAACAAGGGGCCCAGTCATATTGCGCTCACTATTTGGCAAAGGCCCTCCAATCAGGGATGAGTAATGACTAGGCCGGTTTGCATGCGGTGATCCCAGCTTTCTAATTAGTCTCCCATTAACTTTTTCAACCTTGGCAGCTGCGGGGTGCACGCTCAACAGACACCTAGCAGCCTCAGACCAAGATATTGGGCTTCATCTAAATCTAAAATCTAAAATGACGTATTTAGTAAAATGTTCTACTCTGCAGTGCTCATTTAAAGCAAGCTGACTTTCACTATAATTGGCAAAAAGAATATATGTTGTTTTTGATTCCAAATTTAAATATAATTAAATTCATACCGTTTTCATCCTTTTTTTATAAGTTGAATCATCAATATATAGCAGGCATGAGAATTTTAAAAGGTTATACTACCCTGCACATTTTTTCATTTTCGTTTTGCAATTGTTTGTTGGTTCTTCCGGTTTAGTGCTAGTGGGGTTGTAAACAATGAAATATATTACGGAACATTCAGCTGCGGAGGTCAGATGGTTTTACAGTACCACATCCATCAGCAACTGGGAGAACAATGAAACATATGAAATCATATATGAGGACATTTTAAATGACTTTGTAGTGTCTCTTGGTGTAGATGACTCCGCTATGAAAAACTAAAATAGCATACTGATCTGACCTGTGTCTACCCCTTCTAGTAGTTACTGTAATTACAAAAACACTGTTGACATGTGCTTTTTGTTCGCCAACCGGCTGCCAGCTGCTCCTCACATCTACAAAACATCGGAAACATTGTGTTTTGGATGAACTAATCACATCTATCTAAATGGTTATTTTCTGGCCTGAAAAACCCTCCCATAAAACAGGAGGTTTGTAAAGGGTGATAAAGGTGGAGACGCTCAGCAAAGTACTCTCACAGACAAAAGTAAGAAAAACAAAATTAGGCAATGTGGTAGGTCAATACAAAGGTCAGAGCATATCTATGGCCTCCCCACTGCTCTCAACATGGAGCCGGCAGCTCACAGCTAACAGTACTAACGGTGCAAACAGAGCTGACAGAGTTAAAAGTGCTGACCTGAGACCAGCGCTCCTCGTAGGGGCTTCGTTACAACTCACAGAGAAGGAGAGCAACTTCATTGTCTGCTCAAGTAGGCATTACTCCAATATATCGTTACGTAGAAAATAGTTGGTTGCTGCTATATTAAGCGCTGAATGTCCAATAGAACCTTTAAACAAAAAAAGACTCAGTATAATGCCATTCTGTGTATCATGTTTTCTTCTTTGTTGTATGTATATATAGCAGTACATGTAGTACGGTGGTGTATTATCGCTAATCTAAATGAGAATAAACATAGTATTTTAAGTTTATGTGATTATAAGTGTCTGGTGGATGTGATTTTGGTTCAAATTCTGATAAAATGCTTAAGAATAGATTCTTCGTCTATGACTATACTGTACTGTAGGTGTGCATGCAGGAGATAAGGTGACTTTGAAAGTACAAGATGTTTTTGAGTCGAATTTACTTTGACAAAGAAAAAGTCACAGATCACCTTCTCTGTTGTATTTGATTCATTTCATACTGTTAAGAAGTATTGGCCATCAGTGTTTGTTTGGAAACAGACAGAATGTCAGTGCTCTACTCTAGTATTTCAGTTTTTTATTTAGCATCCTGGTCTGGCTGATATCTGTCAAAGACCATATGATATGTTTCTGACTTGTGGAATAAAGAAACTTGCCCAAGCCTTCTGCAGACTGTGGACATGCTGTAACAGAAAGTACACAAAGGGAATGACAGAGAGGGAATCAAGAGTCTACATGACGTGGATACTAAGAAGTTGGCTCAGAGTAATTTTTGTCCTTTCCTTTATCACATCAAACACAACATAGGAGGAATGTAATCAACATCAAAGGTGTGTGTGTGTGTGTGGGGGGGGGGGGGGTTGGTGTGTTTCAATACAGGTCATACATTTATGATTCATCCTGTTTCACAGTGGGCAGTCAGTTTTAGAATGGCGCTCCATAAAAGAGTAATGGAAATTCCTGGCAAGCTGCTGTCCGGTGGCCTTCCAGCACCCAGTGGTATGCACTATCTTGGCGTATTATCACATTTTTCACAATCTGTTTGTCAGCGAGCCCATGACTTCAAAGAGGACTTAAAGCTTTCTTTCATTTTTTGTCGTTGTTGAAAAAGTGAGTCTACATTTTATGAACAAAGCCCCCCCAAGACATCTAGCAAAATAAAATGTTACCATCCTGGATGCAGCTCCTAACATTTACTCCAAAGCTCAGATCATAAACTATTAATAGATATATGTCTGTATGAGCACCAGAAGGGCACCTCTTTGAATCAGATCCTTGGTGTTGGGCTTGGTCAGGAATGGGGCTAAAGCTGGTGAGCTCTCTTTATTCCCCCCATAACATTAATACCTTGCATGGAGGAGGATGGGAGGCGTATAGCCACCATTATTATGGCTGTTGTGTAAAATTGACATTATTCAGTCAAGCGATTATCTGCTGCCATGGTGTGTAATGCATCTCTGTGACTGTGACTGATGGTTGCACATCTAAGAGTCCGCTGGAAAAAAGGGTGAAAGTGGTGACCTCTTTCTCTGTAGTCTTTCAAAAGCTCTGGATCTGACTTATTTTAGACGCATTATAACAGTATGGAAAGTGTACATGGCCATTTGATAGCTTTATCTGTGTTTATAAACTGACAGTAGTCCTGCTGTTTACAGTATGAAGTATAACCAACAGAGTTGTTCATATATTATTTTTACGTCAAATTATTTGGCGAATGTCTGGGCTACTGAAAGCACGAGGACCATGATGCTCCCCAACTTAATCATCGTTGTGCATTTGGGGGAAATAAATCCTTCTCATACTATACCAAATACTTTTGATGATTTTGGCTCTGAAGGTGGAAAACAAAATGGTTACCAGATTTCTACTGAGCCAACAAATAAAAGTAAAATAATTAAAATATTCTGTAAGGTAATTCACATGTAATCATTTGTCATGACAAACTTTTAGTCAAAGAGCCAGCAAGCTTTTTCAGAGTTTTGTTTTGCTGTTTGTTCTGCTAATCAAACAGAAAGGAACGTCTCTTCTCTTCTAATCAAAGGTTGGTTGTCAGTACCAAAAATATGATGCCAATGTTGCAACAGTGTTTCAGAGTGTTAAATAATGCAGAAATTATTCACACGATTGGTAGTTTTAGGGTGTCTGGTTAGCATCAGGAGCGAATACAGAAAGCCAGGTCATCCGGAGTCATTATAAAGTTTTAAATCTCAGGACAGTAAGGGAAAGGAGGAATGGCTGGCACTGAGCCATTCCTCCTTTCCTAACCCCCTTTTCTCACAAACATTCTGCAGCAGTAAGTTTAGTCTTGAATGAATTGTATACAGTACATGGATTGATTTTTTAACATTGTTAAGAACCTGTCACCTCTGCACATGTAACATGAAATATAAAATACATAACATATGCAGTTGCTGTTGTTGTTAGTGTTGACGACTTAACACTCCCAAAGTTGTCATTGAAACAACTTACTGTGCCACAACTGCACAGCTAGAAAACATAAAGATCTAGGGAAAGAAAATGAAATGATTGGCTGATGGTAATATCCGGATTGTTGATATTCTTTTTCCGTTATCTGACTTTAAAAAAGAAAACGTATGTATTCATTTTTCTGACAGAAAATAAGTAATCTTGTTTCAATTTCACACAAAACATTTTCACAACATTTCTTTGAGGTTTCAATATCAAATGTACTTATTCAATGTCATTGTTGTTTTTTCAACATTTAATTATGTCTTTATGATCCTGATTAGTCAAGTAAAATACTTTATTTACCATTTCTTTGTGTAATTTTCAATTTGGGTGAAAGTATTCCCCATTGTTCATCTTTAATGTCGCAACTTAATGTCGTTGCACTGTATTTGATACTGCGCTGCTCAAACAATGCACCCATTGAATAATGCTGTTACTGATGTGTTGTGCTGTAATATTCTCTAAAAGTAGTCTCAGAGGGTCTATGGTTGGTCTTGTAAATGGAAGGTAATTAATCAGATTTCTGAATGGCTAAGATTGTGGCCTGCTGGTGCAGACTATCATCAGATCCAAACTTGTGCAGTTAGTTTCTCAGTCATGTAAGAGACTTTTTGCAATAACACTCTATGTTCTTCTATCTTATTTTCTTCCTGTGCAGATCACTCGGGTCATTTTCTGTGTCTTCCTCGAAAACGACTATGCCATCTACAAGAAGAAAATGTCTGACATTTTTCCAGGTATGTGTCTTAACTTCCAATTGACTGTACTACCACATCATTACTTGTCTTCCCTTACCATTTAGCCGTTTTGAGTTGAACTTCCATATGGATGGTTGAATGGTTTAGATGTTCTGTCTCTTTTAGAAGGTATTTGTGTAGTATGTGATGTCACCATGTACCTAATTGGCCATCTGTATAGACCCAGGCCGCTTTGCTACCTTGTTTATCCTAGAAAACATCTGCAGCAAGAGATATGTTGTTCCTGGAAGCAGTGGTATAAGGAGCTTGGGCTTGGGAGACACATTCTACTGCAGACAAAGTCAACGCACCCGCACGGCCATTTGGGAGATTAACAGTGAGGATTTATGGTGACAGTTGGTAAAACAAGCGTCAGAATCTCTATGGATTGCCTTAATAGGATTAGAATAGTTAGATTTCTTGTCAGCGAACCAGCAAACTGATATTTTACATAATTATTGATATTCTGATGAGACTTTAATGTCAGATTTGATTGACTGTAATAATAGTCCTCGGCAGTGAATGTCTCCTGCAAGAGCTAAAGAATTCAGGAATGCATAGCAACCACTGGTCGTCCTTGGTTACTGCTCCTCAATTATATGTTTGAAATAAACAATTATTCATTATCTTCTACTCCCACTCTCATGTATGTCTCTCCCTCAATTCCCTTCCCCCTTTTACGGCATCATCTTTTTTTTCGGGGGCCAGGAGCAGTCACCAGCTCTGATGGGGGCTCCATGGAGGATTGCGTTTAATAGCTGGGGAGCTGAAAGAGGTTGGCTGGCTTCACCAGCCTTGCATTACCTCCCATTTACCTCACTTTTCCCTCCCCACCTCCCCAACGGAATACCTGCTCTCAGGCCTTCATCTCGCTGCTCCCAGATGGAGAGTGTTTTGTTCTCCGCCGTCATCTTTCCCACTCCCGGCCTAGGGCTCTTTACCCTGAAAGATTACATTACGGGGAGAGACCTTAATTATAATGCCTGCCCCCATGCACCCAGCAGCCGTCTCATCACATTAGTGCTCTGAGATGAGAATCTGGAGCTGTTGTTCTCCAGTTATCGCTCTCGCCATTTACAAGTGCTGTCAGTGGATAAATGCCCTGTATCTCTCCACGACTGGGAACAGAGGGGACACAAAACAAGAGGCCCTGCCACAAAGGGAAATCAGAAAAGTTCTGAGGGCTAAGTTATTAGAATATAACTATTTAATAAATATTGTTAACCATCATGCAATGAGTTTCTAATGAGGGGGGCAGAGGTCAGTCTTTGAATTATATGTAGGGTTTTACCACAGGCACCACTTTCCCTCATCAAAGCGTCTCGCCTGTCATGTGCCCTTTGACCTCTTGAGTCAAAGCCACCTTTATAACTGCTGTATGTGTGGGCTAGAGAGGATATTAATTCCATTATATACCAAGTAGCTTAAATAAGAGACATTCCCACTCGGGGTCATTGTCTGGAGTGAGGCATTACACCCGCCTACACCTGCTCCAGTCTTTCACCTTGTGCTTGTTCAAAGCTTTTACTATCCTCTCCTTATGAAAACAACGTCTCTTGTAAGATGTTCAGAGAAGAATATGCAACGCTAACAGTTACTGCTGTGATTGTAGACTAGACACTCAAGTAAAGGAGTGAATGTTTTATCCAGCCAGGCTGCATCACGTCGATGAGTTTAACCAATTTTGCTTTAAAGAAAGAAATGCTGATTGGTATGATTGCACCATGTAGAGAAAGTATAACCAGGTAGTGTGAAAATACTTTCATTTAGCCTGCGCAGAGAGGCAGTAGAGAATAAGATGCTGTGAATTAGCTCTGCAGGTGTGCTTGTATGCTTTCTGAACATCCTATCATCCTCACTGCTAGAGACAGTCAATCACGTAGATCTTACGGCAACGCTGAATGATTCACACAGAGGCATGCACCATGCTCTCGCTTTTAATAACCCTCTGTCACGTCGACCCCTCCCATATTCTCTCTCCCTCACTCATTCTCACTTCCACCTCTCCTTGTTCCCATGCCACTACCCCATTACCTCATCCCTCCACTTTCTATCATTTCTCCTCATTATATCAAGGAGGAGCTTCTCCACAGCCGCTTCTATGAGCAAGTTATTGAGGCTGTCGTGAATAGTGGCCTTGATGTTTCTGTAATTTGCATTTGTGGTTGAGTTAAACTCAGGATCTTCCCTGTGACATCAGTTTCAAGCATGTCTCGAGCTGAACGTTGGCGCAATAGATGTTTTTATTGAAGTCTTACTACTCTCATTTTTTATTGTATGGCTGCTTTCCTCATATTCAAGCAATCTGTCAAGTGACAATGACTGGAGCAGGCATGTGTAAACAGGACATTTGCATACAGGAAATTGCTTTATTACAATGTGCATTCTCACAAGCTGTCACTATGAGAGAGCCAACATGTGGTTAGATCTCTGCAGAAGGAGGAAACTGAAAAATGGCCTGTGCTGACAAGAATGCTCATCCACACCTGCATACAAGGACATCAGCCACGACACACAAACACATACATATAGTAGATATTTGAACACTGTCATCTCAGTGAAACATTAAACAAATGTCTCCAGATTGTCTGCAGTGGTTTGTGCCCAGCGTTCAAACAGACTCACCAGAGGAGCTGCAGTTTGATGCGTAATGATGGACTTCTCATTGAGAGAAAACTGTCTTCTTAATGAAGCCAGCTCAAGTAGTGCTTCAGTTGTTTAGAGTTCTACATGGAAGCCTCTTAAACACAAATACTGAAATATGCAAATACACACAGCAAATATATGTTAACTTTTTGCCTCTGTGCTGCCATTCGTCATCCATTACCCAACTCGCCTACTGAGCTCATAACCACTGATATAATGACCGATTCATTACTTTGAAAAGCCATAAACTTTAAACCTCTCAAAGGTGCTATGACAGTCTCGCTATCTGGTAAAGAGGACCATCAGTGTTTGCATCATTTTAATTAAGACATGCACCTTGGAACTGCAGCCACAAGATTTCAAGGAATTACCACAGTTGTGTTTTTAGAAAAAAATATAACCATTAATCGACGGAGCTTAATCAATGCAATTAATCATACGACATGATTCTATTAAGTATTCAGATTGGTTCATAGATTGGGATTTACCACATGCTTGCCTTGGCACGTATTATTTGCGAGCATGGAAGCAGTCAGGCAGCTGTGGTTGTAGAGAGTAAAAAGCATGTTGAAATTGATTCTGGGTACAATCCCTCACTAATATGATCCGGGTGGCTGCCCACAAGCTGGGCTCCATCTCTTCTTCTCCTCAATCAGACACAGTGCTGACAATATTAACACAGCCCACAGATCAGGAGGGGCTGCTGCATTCTCCACAAATGTTTTACTGACTCTCCAATTGACATTTGTTTACATGGCTGTTAATACGCTCCATACTCCCAACCCCACTCCCAGACACAAACCCCCAAATGTCCCTAATCGGGGCAGGGAAAAAAAACTTGGTGCGTTAGCGATGTGATTGTCAAAAAGCACAGGGGCTCAGAGTCTCCCAGTTAGCTTTGGCAGATATGAGGATTCACTTTTCCTCCTCATAATGTTCACTTTTGTGCATAAATTATAGACATGTAGAAAACACTAAAAGTACAAATACATATCCGACAAGCTTCTTATCAACACGGAGAGTATTCACCAGACGCAGTTACTTTTTGATGTTCAGGGGTTTAGAACTTGCTTGGCTGTAGTTTACAACTTGCAATAACTAACAATGGGACTGAAAAATGTAACTTTTTGGAATAGCTCTTTCTCTTTTTGAGGATCAAGACCACAACTGCACGTTAAAGTTTGGCTTAGCTTAGTTTGATGTGCTGGACTATTTCTTGGTCGGGTGCAGTGACTTCCTGAAATGTTGTCATAACCCTGAAGTTGCCAGGCAACCAGAGGAGAAGCTGGGTCATATAACGTGTAAATTGGTGAGCTTTTGAGCCAATAATGCTCTAGTTTAATATTTGACACACATAAAATGAAAGTGACATTGATCCTCTCATCTAACCCTCGGAACAAAAGCAAATGAGCATATTTCCCAAAACGTCAAACTATTGAACAGATTTGTGTGAATCTAACCATGCTATACAACCGTGTTGTATATAGCCCTCGATAGAAATAACGGTGTTATATATTATTATTCGAGGAGTCACATGCATTTCTTGTGTTGACAGCAGTGTTGAGCAGTGGTAATAATGTTACAGCATGTGGCAGTAGCTGCGACACTCTTGTGTTTCCATCCTTGCACTATTGTTATACTGTATCAGCGGGCCGTCCTTTGTTTCCCCAAGCAGCGTTAGATTAATGCACTGTACCCTTTTATTCAGTGTTATACAAAAGAAAAGTCTGTCGCTGGATCCACTGGGAGCTCTGATGGTTACACTTCCACAGAACAGATGACAACAGCCTTTCATCACAGCTAATGCTTGCTTTTGCTTGTTAACCATAGCGTAATCAATGCTCAGACTCATGCACACACACACACACACACACACAGTCATAAATGTGCCCTCACACATGCTCCATTCATATGAACTGTGCATATTAAGATGCAAACACATGCATACTATATATATGATGGCTTGACTCAAAGAATGTTGAGGCATGCTGAGATCTGAGTGTGTATGAGTGTGTGGTTGTAGGATGGGAGTCGGGCTCCGTGAGCAGGCATCCACAGCTCCTCTCTCTCTCTCTCGCCGTCTCTCACTCTGCAGTTGCTCCTGAAGCCGCATCCTTCTCATCTCCCACTGTGCAACTCAACTCATCCCCCCAGAAACACCTTTAGTTCAGTCAGTCTGTCTCGTATAATAAACGCATAGAGAAAAGAAGAGAAAACAAATGCTTTTAAAAAAGAAATTTAGAGATGCAGATGTCCACCTCAGCCTGCAGTCACTTGTAATTGGAGGGAAATGGGAGTTTTGTGTATTCTTTACACTGAGCCTACCAGTTTAGGTTTAATTGAAAAAGAATGTCGCATGAATGTGACCCCTTTCCCCTAAACACACACCCACATACACAGTCATTTGGTGTAATAACTCACTGGATCTAAGGCCGTCTGGTGGCAAAATTGAGGGAGGATGAAGGTTTTTTTTGGACCATGGCAGCTGATCACTCACAATATACTTAGGTTTTTGTTTCATTGGTTGCCTGGTTTAAGCAGACAGAGCACACAGCAAAATACTGTGCTCTAATATTATGATCAGGGAGACGAGTTGTGCTGTATCTTACATTATAAAATAGCATGATTTGACATGCTGTCTTCTTCCCCCTCTGCCAGACAATGACATGGAGGTTACAGAGGAGCAGCTGAAGGGAGGTGAGTGACAGAATATTTCATGGTTGCCTTTTCACCCAAACACGTCCTTTAAAGCACAAAGAGGCTGAGTGAGTGGCGTAGCTTCAACTGGTGACAGTGATTTGCTAGGTTTTATGCTGCGGATGAAATTGAATGTTTATTCATTTGGTGACAAGTTGAATCCCGGGCCTGACACATCGCAGTTAAAAATACTTCATGTCAGGTGCATTACATTACTAGAGCTTATATCCAGAGCTAATTCCCAACACCATTCTGTTCATCCGGCTTACGGGCACAATGCCTTCAGACCACCTTAAGCGAGTGACAAAAAAACAGCAGAGCAACATCCCTCCGCAGCATGCGCCAGGCGATAGCACAAACACAACTGTCAGCGCATAATGCTTTTATCACCGCCCCATCTTGGCACACGGCCTGAAACTCCCAGATACTGCTTATCGGGAAAAACTATTGACATTTGTCCGTGCAATTATATCCTGAATAAGAGATGGATCAAACAGAAGGCTGTGTGGAAGTGTGTACATTCTTTAAATAGCAGGAACAATAGATCCAGTTAATTTGTAGAAACAGTTACTTGTTTTACTCATTGGTAGGCAAAATCATTTACATTTTATGAAATGTTTGATTAAATATACTGCCTCTAGCAGTTTTCTCCATGGTACAGTAGGTCTGAAAAAGCACCTGAATGAAAGTTTTCTTTATGAGTGTGAGGGGATTCAGAGCAGGGGCAGTGTCACTCGACGACCTCATAGTCCACGTGGAACCAACTAAGCAGAGCCATGTTAGTTTTACTGTCTGTCAAAGGAAGTGTTCCGATACTGTAGATGTAGAACCCAGGGTGCCATAAAAAATGTTTTTTCTCCGGAAGTTACCCCCATGATTTGCCAATTACACGCATCTGTGTTTTCAATGAGGTTCCATTTTGGGTGAACATAAAAGGGCTGTTTTATAAGTGCACTGTAAAATGTGATATTCCAGAGTAAAACAATGTGCACGTAATGGCTAAATCATAAAGACTTGGCTGAGGAGATGTGCATTTGAGTTTGTCGTTTTGTTGGTGCCTGAAAGACTACGCTGCTTTCTGTCGGTTTCTTTTTACACCGCATCCTCTATAATAACATAGCACCACACCATATCAAGCCAACTGAAATAACCCCTGATAATTCCTAGCTCTGTTGTATCATCATGCCAGCTCTGCCCTGGTCCAGTTTAGACTTGTTTGATGGGCTTCTGCGCCGGTGCCAAGGACTGGGCTTTTATTGTGCTCCATCAGCCAGAGCTTGAATCGGTGCAGGCTGGAGCCTATTCAAAGGTTCAAATGACTGCCATTCTCACAGGGAATGGTGCTTTTGTCTCACACTGCGATCTGGAGTTAGTCTCAAAGCCTCACATTCCTTCTTCCCTTCAGTCTCACAGGAGTAGTCTTTTTTTGTCTGGCAGGTATAAAACAAAACAGTGTAAAAAGGCTGTGAGTTCTCCCACAGGGTCTTGTAGCGTGGTCAGCCGAAGCAGGATGGCCAAGTTAGAATAATTTAGTGCTCCGATGAGTTTGGCTTGCCCAAAGTCTTTAACTCACACCATCTCTCATCTAACGGCCCAATTGACAAGAAGTCACGCCCTTCGCATCCTGATGGTGTTGGGGGATAACGACATGTCACTCCCCTATCTGTAAATCACCAATTATTCTTGTATGTTTATAGATGACACACCTCCACCTACGAAATCCACAACCGAGGAAGAAAGTGAAGACAGTAACAGACGTAAGCTTATCGTGTGTTTGTGTGTGTGTGTGTGCGTGCGTGTGCGTGTGCGTGCGTGTGCGTGCGTGCGGTTGCATTTGATTGCAATTGTGTTGTTTTGTATTCTATTTTGATATTTTGAATAATTAGGACATGCAAAGTGTCATGACTGGAGAAGGAAACATTAATATGATAATCATTTGTTTTGTGTGTATGAAGTAATGGAGTGTGTTCCTCGTCGGTTATCTCACGCTCTTTGGTGCCAAGTTCCTCTTTGGGGAAATGAATACAAGATGAAGCTTGGTATTTTTTTAAAGAATGTTTTCTTAGAGGCAAACTTATTTAAGAAGCCATTATCTGGCTATTCTGCCGTTTCAGCTGTTTCAGCCCCTTTGGATGTGTAATATTGAAACAGTTATAGGCTTTTCCGATACGATGGACCAAAGATAATTAGATTCTTACACTGGAGGGTGTTAGTAGGCAATTAAAATCGTACACCATCCATTTGTCTTCAAGCCTTAAGGTTACAGGGAATTTTTAAAGATAGCAGTCATGGTTGTTTTCTTTGGGGAAACGGGTTCTCGGCTGATTGTGAGGGGCTGGACTATATAGCGCAGACACTTGAAGGGCGTCAATACATTCTGTGTTGTTAAACAATTCAGAATAAGTCATTTCTCCCTGCCTATTCAGCATACCTTTCCATAATCCACAGCAGTAATTTAATATGATTCACAAATTCAATCAACAGCATTAGGAGGGCATAAGTATTTTGTAATAATCTTTATAAATCCTAATTTATCAGGCCCGGCAGCTTAATAGTAACTAATCCATTCACAAAAGGCCTTGGCACAGCTTTCTAGCATGGGAACACTCAGTCCTTGACACAACCTCTCACAGGGAAGGAATGAAGGAGTCTGTACTGCCTGCACTACAAAGGTTAGGTCTGGTTCGATGCAGCACATAGCAAGGATTAATCATAAAAAACACTCAGATGTGAAGATAGCACAGAGCAGAGGAAATGTGAGCTGCAAAAACCGAGTGTCAGCGATGTGAGACAGACATTATAAGATGCTTGAGAGTCTTCTGTTCTCCTGTGTTTAAAGAAAAATACACTGTATTTCACCACCTTGTCTATAGAGCCAGCAAAGCAGGTCACCTATTTGGTATCATCAATATGTGGAGCACTTTTTAGAATAAATTACACTGCAGCTCACAGTTGGTGGAGTGTGTCTGTCAACATGGCTCAGTGCGATCCATCACATCCATCACACTCCTCGGGGGTTTCAGTCTTCTCAGTCCACGGGTCAGACATGAGGGTTTTTTAGCCACGGCACTGATGAAGAGAAAGCATTACAGCTTTCTGTTGTTCCATGATATATACACTGGTTAGTGGACCGAAGGTAATTATAAGGCTGCTTTGTCCCACACACGTCTGCAACTTTGCACGAGCAAAATGCTTCTTCAGCCTCAGTGGACTGAAGGAAGAAAACTGTAAAAAGCACACAAACAACACAAACAAACAACTGTAAAATCATATTATGAACATCAGACAAAATCAAAACACGTCTCACATAATTTTTTATATTACTGTGTATTATGTGTCTTTTTTTCTATTTAGTTGTTGCTATTCTATTCTCTAAGTGTTGATTTACTATTCATTGCTTTCATCACATTGTTTTTTGTGATCTTTTCTAAGCACTTATGTCTCATAAATCTCTAATGAACGTCCTACTTTCATGAGCCATTTCAAATTTAAAGAGCTCTATAAATTACGTTCTAATTATATTTACTTTAGGACCAACACAACAGGGGAGTTCTTCATATTTAAGAAACAGTAGTACAACTCTTTTTTTCAAAAGCAGCCAACACGCGATCACTCATCATCTTCAAATAACCCCTGAGGTGTATTTGCAAAAAAGGATCACAGATTAACTGTGTGTGTATGTGAAGAGCTATGTTGTGATGTAACCCACATGAAACATAGGCACAGCATGCTGATGCTGATAGCTATAGAAAGAAAAAAAGACAGAGTGGGGCAGGGTGGGTGAGACACAGAGGTGGGCGCTGGAACAGAGGTCCAGGGCGGAGTATTACCACTTTAAAGCGCACCTGAGTTGGCCAGCAGCCCCACAGTGTCTATTATTTGATATCACATTGGTATTAGTGAGATTAGTGGATGTCACAGGGCACAGTAAAATGTGAACATTGAGCCAGAAATCAATGCCTGGCATGGTCTGTTTGCCTGGCATGAGTGAGCCTTCTGGGAAAAACCAGAGGAAGAGAGGGGGAGATGGTACCGAACATGGATGGACATGCAGATTAATAACACTGTGTGGACAGACAGTGAGCCTCTCTATGGGATACCATCTCTTACACCTTGGCACCCCATGGAGCATCGCTCATAAATACACTTGCACTTTGCTCACACACACAGACTCACACGCATTTTATGTGCAAGAGGTCTTTGAATAAGAGCTGTTAGAAAATAACACTTTTTTCCTTTATACAAACTTCAAGTTTCTTTAAAAAAAAAAGTTGTCCTTTACACCAGTTGGCTTGATGGGAGAAGAGATAGAGCATAGCTCATGTGTAAATGTGTTCACTTTTTAATCATTTCTGAAAGGGAGATACAGCACTACGTTTACTTCCTTGGAAGTGTCGTCTGTAGTTGATATTTCGGTCATGCAAGTAGGACACACAGGAAAGGTTGCATATCAGCATCTAAATAGTTTATGCTCTTATGATACTGTACTCCTGAATCGGATGTTGACATGGATAAATCATTTAAGTGTGTGTGACACTGACATTTTATTCAAGAAAGCACTACAGCGTAGTACAGGCGAGTGC
Source organism: Cyclopterus lumpus (assembly GCF_009769545.1). NCBI lineage: Eukaryota > Metazoa > Chordata > Actinopteri > Perciformes > Cyclopteridae > Cyclopterus > Cyclopterus lumpus. The sequence continues at coordinate 16,065,865 of NC_046980.1, read as the reverse complement.
ATAAAATGGCCTTTTAGTTGCTTTATATCGGAAAGTGGAATTCATGGGAGGATTGACATTGAAATGTGTGGACTTTGGCTGGAGCCCTTTGGCGTGATGTTAGACCCGGACTCACAGTAAAGACGCTCAGTGAGTATTTGGGAGAAAAGCTGTGGCAATGCTGCCACCTGCTGTTAGGAGCACATGAATGAGTGGCCTGGTCCAGGTGCTGGTTGGTTTTTTACTTTGTGAGACAGACAGTGTTCTAATTGAACTTATCTGGCAGCCATTATAAATCATATCTGCCCTACATAGACTCTTGTTGTTGTCTCGGGTTGTGTGTTTATCCACAATCTGTTCCTTAGCTTCCTTTATCACAAATTGAATACTGTTCCATTCAATATGCCAAATACAAATGAACGAATAACAGGGAGGAAATTACATTCAGGCTTTTGTCATATCTGATATATTGTTGCTTGGAATCACTTTAGACGGATACAACAGCCATGAATGATTTTTAAACACAGAAGAAAGGTTTAGGGTGACCTCATGGCCAGAGAGGCATTCGTCTTAACCTGCTTTTCCCAGTGAAGTTTTCTTTTCAGACCCCTGTCTTTGGCTCCATCTAAAAATTCCAGTCATGATTAATAGAAAGGATTGCCATCTACTGTGTGTCACCAGCATTCTGTGTGATGGACAGAGGCACTTGAGTAAAACATGCAGCACTGGTAGAACTGGCCTTTTCCCCATTTAATAGAGGCTGGCATTTTTATTGTTCTGAGTGCAGGGCAAAATTGCATAGATATGGAAAAATGGTTTCTCTCTTCAGCTTGTTAAAAAAGCAATTATAGAAGCTGCACAATAGCCATTGTAGAGCATGTTCCCTTATTGGTGTCATGGCTTTCATTTACTCAATTTGTCCCAAATGTCATTGGTTTATGTGTGTGTGTGTGTCTGTGTGTGTATCATAATGTGTGAGAGTAAGAAAAGGGGTGAGGAGGGTATTGGCTAACAGATATAATGTAGGGATTAGGTTTTTTTCTGTCAGTACTGAAATCTGCCTTGTGTGCATATATTGGACATATTTTGCCATGAACAGTAGGTAGATGGACAACTTGAGGTTGATTAGCGGGTATGATGTCTGTATGCAGCCTAAAGTATGTGTCATTCTCCAGTGACGTGTAGAAAGCAGAAACCTCCATATCCAACACGTTTGTTCATGGACCTATGAAACAGGATACTTTTTAGTATCTTGCTTCATAGTGTCATAGTGATACTATTCACTATTATTTTGTATTATAATGATACTATCTTTGAGCCATAATGGCTTAAATTAAAATGTGTAATTTTTCTTAAAAAGCTGTCTATGTCAAAGACTAGCAAAGCTAACAAATGAACTATTTAGATTAAGGAGTTGTTATTAGGAATTGCAGCAGTGGGTTTCCTTTCCAATAACCTAGTGCATGGACAGAAAACCCAATTAAACTCCTCTATGTTAAAACACTATGTCAAAGTGAGCCTATATAATCAGGAGCTAGACAGGAGGTAACTGTTATAAAATGTGATACCAGCTCTCACAAGATGAATCCTTTGCCTAAAGGAGAACAGTTTGTGATCATTAGTATGACTGGTATAGCTTTGTTTCCTCAATGTGAACAACTGGCATTATTCCATTGCTTGTGCTTGGCTGATGATTCCTTTCCCTCTCTTTTCAGGTAAAGAGGAAATAGGTGATGAAGATAAGGGTGACGATGGTAATGCAGCTCTACGGACCATTAACACATGTTCTGAGCCCCTCTGCTCTACCAGTGCTTCTTGATGTCATTTGTCATCAAAAATTAAATTTTCTATTCGCTCCAATTCAGTCCTTCCTTCCCTTGTGCCACCACTCCAACTTCTCTTATCACAGACACTTGGAACAAAGAAATCCCTCAATTATGCATGGTTTTAGAAGTGACATTCTTTTTTGCACTTAATTTATGTATGTCTTTGTGGTTCTGTTGCTCTCATACTGCAGTACAAAGACAATGCTACACAAAGAGATTGAATGAAAAGGCTGTTTGAGGTGATTTTGAAAGCCAAGTCAATTCAACTCCAGGCACTGAACTCAAATGCTTTCTGTTCCAGCTGCTGTTGGAAATGAAGACGTGGATATGGCCAGTCAAAATCCAGGTATAGTACAGTCACAAGCCAAGGCTCCGGCATGGACAGGGGCGGGATTATGTGTTATTGTCAGTGTGCAGATTAACACTGTACTATACACATCTCTCGCTGAGGGGGCTGATTGAACTCTGGTCTTTGGGAGGAGATGGGAATTGTACGAGCTGACCGAGGACCAGCCCATGGTTTTCACTTCAGCTCAGGGTTTAATTAAATGTGTGTGTGTGTGTGTGTGTGTGTGTGTGTGTGTGTGTGTGTGTGTGTTTGTGAGCAAACATGTGTTACACAGAGGTCACTATTAACTTTGTGCTAGAACCATTTCTCTTTCTCCGTATATCCTCTTTGATGCTGGTACATAATTAAGATTCCCCATTTGCATATTGGCAGTGAGCAGCGGCTCGCCTCTCTTCTGTTGTTTTATTCAAATCCCATCCCATTGACAAAGATTTGGCAGATAGCATCTCTCTAAACATGAATTTTGTAGATATTCTGTGAGCAGTTAGAAGGAGCAAAGATATGCAGTTTTAAACAACACCTGCAAACTAATACAGTCAAAAATACAGCAGTGGCATCATTCTTGTGCGTGCGTGCGTGCGTGCGTGTATTGCAGGTAGAAACCAAAGACCACAGATCGATATGTTATTCAATAATGTGGTCTTGGTTACTTTGTACAATATATCCTTTGTACACAGACCTTTATTACCACATATAGTTAGCTTAAGTACTCAGTTTCTTCACATTTTGTTTTGTATTATTCCTTTACATGTAGATTTTATTCTTTATCTATTAATACTTGACATTTGTTATTCATTATACAGGTAATCTCATTGATACACAGGGTCTCATACTCAAGAGAGACCTGGTTATGACACAGCAGCAGTAGAACACAAAGTGGAGACAAAAAAAGAACACAGGTCATAAGTTATATGAGCTATAAGTGATATGTGTGCCAAAGAGAAACATAAATCTACATTTAAACTTGCGTATACAGCCCAAAGCAAGCTCTTTCTCTTCAGAAAATATTTGTTTTCCTTTCAAAGCTGTGCTCTTCAAACTGGAATAGAGTAACCTCTGGGTGTGTTTCTGAGAGATTTCCATCAGCAGTCATGACGTATGGGCTTGTTTTCTGCCATGTGTTACAGGATTTATTGTGAAGGCTTTAATTCCCTTAAAATTAATCCTTCAAAATGTACTTCTTTTTACATTTAAAAATGTGTGCCTCTCCAGATGTAAATTCAGGAAACGAGGGGCCAAGTCAAGAAAAGGATAAAGATGAAAATGAACACCAAGACAAAGATGAAGATATAGGCGTTGACAACGAGGAAGAGAAAGATGAAGACAAAGGCATCGACAACGAGAAAGAGAAAGATGAAGACAAAGGTACAGTATATAGTTATGGCTGCATTTAAATCAAAACCTTTTGTGGTCACAAATATTCATACCAATTTGAAAAAGATTCAGGTGATGGTCTGATTTCATGATAGCAATTGTTGTTATCACTGCATGCAGCAAAATGTCCAGGGGGCACTAAGGCAGACATATATGAATAAGTCAGTTCAATGCATGAAACCGTGATGGCCTGAGTAATGACACAGCCAAATGCAAACATAGATGTTTACTTTTTTGGTTTACCAGCAGTCTAAAATTACACCATTGGTAGATGGGACGCTACAAATGCACAATAAGGGTGTTTTGTTTTTTATTTCTCGCTGTGCAGTGAATGTATGCGAATTCATCTCTCAGGCAGAGAATTAGCCGAACCAAGTAGGAAATGGCTCAAATTGTGTGCAGTTTTGCACATTGGACTTACAATATTCTATCAGTGGAGCCTTATACTGTAGTGCTCACACTAAACATGGTAACAAATACGCACGTAAACAAAGCAGAAATCTGATCTTTGCTTCCTTTTTACAGCAAAGGAAGAGCAGCCTGCCGCGAATGCTGAAGATCACGACACGGCAAAGTCCACTGTGGAGATGGAAGGTAAGATTTGATTTAATAGGATTTGATTTGACCTGATGGAGAGTCTGACTGACTGACTTTCTATCAATGTGATATTACAGTCCAATCTGTTTGTATTTGTATACTTGTGTATTGAATTAGCATGGCCTGCGTTGTTTTTGTTTTGTGCTGTTTGTCAAACTAGTTTTCCCCTGGAATCAATGTCAGCTGGTCTAAGATCTACTTCACCCATATAACATCACAGCAGATATAAAAATGATTTATAAATAAGACGAGCATAGCTGTATGGATTCAGCATTCTTCTCTCATGGGCTTAATCGAGGCAGCCAATGTTAAATATGGTTCATATGTCTTCGTTAACAAATTATTAGGAAAGAGTTTTTGTGTATCCAACGCCTAAAACAACGTATTCCTCCGTGCTATAGACCTCCATTGTTAAATATAAAAAAAACTAAATGAGCCAAACCATTGCACTGGGGACTTGCTCCTCATGTACATTAGCGCTATAGTTTATTTGGAGTAAATTAGACATACACAATTACCATAACCCAAATTGTAATTTACACTTATTATATGCAGTGTCTTTTGAAAATATACTTGCATCTTCACAGGAATTTAGGTTTAGGCAACAAAACCACTTAGTTAAAGAGCGTGGTTGACGATAACTTGACTGACTAATGACTCATATGTCACGCAATTCACGAGACTAGCGACTGACGTGACACATGCCAAAGTTTAATTTAGTTTTGCACACGACAAGAACAGCTGTCTCCGGGGTGAAAGTCCTGTCTTTGTTTTACTTGCCCACCCTGTGTAAACTATCTTGCGTAGTAAGAACACAACTGTGTCTACATTGGAGTAAGTTGCAAGCCCGTTGCTTCACTACGCTCGCCCAAGAGTGCCTCTGCGCGTTGGTGTCAGACGTTGAGGAGCACTGACCATGCTGCGGTATTTGACGCATCGGTGTAGCCACTCCAGTTGAGCTCCAGGGTAAGCCCAGGCATTTTGTTCGGATCAAACAATTCTTTCTTCTCATTTATGTTATTTAGTTGACCACACTTTATTAATTCTCATCTTTCTCTTGCTCGCTTTGTCTCAGGGTTAGATTGTTGAGCCCCCGCCTCCCCTCTCCCACCACTGCACCAACACAAAGGTCTGAGTCAGTCCCTCACCTTCATTTCACTTTCTCTTTGACTGACATTCAATTAATTTAGATTGAGAGTGAAAATTCCAGATAGATCCATCTTAGACAGCCTTTTTCATCCTCTCTGAAAAGCCATTGGAATATGTCCCACAAACACTGCAGCCTTTCCATCACTGGAAAGCTTCACTTCAGCCTGTTGATTGTGTCTTGCCTGAGCCCGCCAGTGTCTGTCACTGTCTTGGGTTGCCATGGTCCGTGTACTGTGTGGTGGCACTGTCGAGCAGTAAACACTGGTGTCATTCTTGATTGCAAGCAGATTGCATTTTGTATAGAGGAGCAGGGCCTTGGACAGAGTGCAGACTCAAACTGTCTCACAGCCTGGCTTAGCCACGCGTAACCAGCTATTCACAGGACGAGACCAAATGATTCCCGAGCCAATACCCTTTATTAAAAATAATAACTGTAATCAGGCTGCCTGCTTATGGCCATAGAGGTTAAAGCTGATTCACTGAAAGGAGTAATAAAATGCCTCATAATGGTGGGAGGAATGACTAATGAATCAAACAATTTGAGGAAAGCTGAATATTAGGTTGCCTCACATACATATGCATACACCTAACCATGAGTCATGAGTGTGTCTTTTGCATTAAGTCTTACCTATTCTATCCTTAACTATCTTATCTTTTGGGTGTTTGCCTTATATTCACAATAACCAAGTAGTAATGCAAGCTCAAATAACTCATAGATGGTGGAATAATGTGTTTCCTTCTTGCATACCCTGTTGGCTGTCTGATGTGTTCAGGCAGAAACAAAAGAGGAGCTTAACTTGATTGCAGGCAAGATAGAAAATTGTTAAAGGAATGCTTCACCCACAAAATGACCAATTAAATTACTCATCCTGTGTTACCTTGAATTCTTGAAGGAATCTTTGTTTTTCTCGCATACTATTGAATAACTATTAAAACACTTTAGACTCACCAGGCTCACACGTGTTTTGAATAGAAAGGTTTTAGCGAAGATGCATGTGTTTGGAAAGCAGTGAGCATACGACTGGATAAAGGAGACTCGGATTTCTGTTTGTTGATTCTGTTCACCGTGGAGGCATGTTAATAACTCAATGTAACACGGGTTGAGGTATTTATATAAAAAGTGTCATTTTGCGGGTGAAGTATATTCAAGCTTTGTACAATTCTGAAACAAGTTCATGAAGTTGAGCCAAATCTCACCAATAATATGGACAAATATTGCAGCAGCTTTATTTTCCATTGCTGCTCTTAATTTCTCCACGAGGATGCAACTTTCATATTTCATATTTTACTTTCAGATATGAGGATACAGTGAATTAATTATTTTTCCATTTGTCCTGCCAATAGTGGCCAAAAAGAAAGCCGCTTTGATCCCATAAAACAGTAAAAGCTTTCTAATATGATGCTATTCAGTTTAGTACATTGATTCATAATACTGTAGCTGTCATCAAACCAGCTACAGTATACTGCACCTGTGACTGTGGATGCATTTGATAATAAATTGACCAGCTTCATACTTTCTAGTCATTTAGCCTCCTGTATGACAATGTTCATGTTGAAGGATGTGAACGACAGACTTGTCGTTACAGCGTTCTCAAATACCATCCTGTACATCCACATTTTGATATCCGCATGCTTCCAGTTGTCGGCAGTGTCTGTTGACAACCTGCTGTTCCCACAGAGCTCAATATTGCACATATGGAAGTGTTTATCACAGCTAAGCATCTCAGTCACACCAAATAGTAAAAAGCTTTGTGTTTTATTCATTTTCACCCTCGTCATTAAATCTTGTTAATGTAAGAATATATTCAGTCCACACACGTTCCCTTGTATTGGATAAAGATGTAGGATACTGCACAGGTAATTTGCTAATACCACAACTGTGCCATCTGTTGTTTACATTGCAGGTATTTTTATATGAATATGCCGTTGTGTTTAAGCGTTTGGTCTTGTTGTTCTTTCTCTTAACAAATTACTCTTTATGCAATATTATAAACAACCTAAAGCCATAAGATCCAAACAGTATGTAACAAATATTATATTCTGGGGCTTTTAGTTTTGTGAGAAGTGGAGATATAAGGAGGCAAACAGAGCAGATATTTTGTATTTTTAATCAGGCTTCCCAATATGAATTTTGGCTATGTGTTAGATATCTCAGGCAATAAGATTCTCAGTCTGATATCTGGGATTCTATAAAGGCTCCCCAAATTGAATCAGAATACAAGCAGCCTTTATTTATGAATATTCATAACACACTTTAAAATGGAAATGGTGGCGATATTGTTATTGCGGTTGAAATATATATCCAGCAAGCCTTGTTCTGGTGACTTGTGAGAGTGGGCACCCGCTTCAGTAAGCTCATGAAACTTAAAATAAGACTGTCTTTGCCTAAAGCTAGGAATAAATAAATCGGAGTTGTTTTTTCCTTCATGCTTGTGTGATTCTCATGCAGGAGTCGATAGCTATCGTCTTAGCTCCAACAGTAAGATGTAATGGCTGTGCAGATTCAATGCCACGAGTGAACAGCAGCTCATCCTATTTTCTAATCAAACTCTGACTTTGAGCAAGTTTTGTGTTTAAAGCATTTGCATGTCATGCAATGCACCAACACAAACCCAAATAATGTGACCAAAAGACTGTGCTGTCCTTATAATTCTGCTCTTCATTTTGAATATGAAGCACAGAAAACCTTGCAATCGGAGTCGGAATTGTCCTCTTATTGTTCAGCCTTTGATGAAGATGGCATCTGCTAGAGGCCGACTACGGTATGAAAGCGGCTCCTTGTCTATGGAAGGATGCTACAGACAATATTTTAGGGGGCATGGTTGGCCAGACGTGGCTGCTTGCAGACCAGAAGGGCTAATATGTGGACAAACTGTAATGGCACACTGAAGCCAGACAGGAGGGACCCCGCAGGGCAAGAACAGGGTTGAAGAGACAGACAGACTCAGCAGGCCATCACAACAATCTAGTCTCAACACAGCAGAGACAAGACACCATTACATCAGCCCAGAGGCTGATCGAGTTTCCCACTGCTCATCTCTCCCTTGATTTTTCTTTGTTTCCTTTTCTCTACTTAGACCTGTTGTAGTGTTAAAAAATCATCACATCAACACAAGTAAACTCCATTCACACTCATTATCCAAGTGTTCACTTGTTTATGGTGACTTTATTGTCTCGATTTCATGACTTTCTAGCTCCAAGTGTTCTTTTCTTCTCATGGCGGACAGCATGTTTTAAGTATAGATGTCTGTGAGTGCTTTATTTAGCACTGACTCTGCCACATCCGCTCGCAGCTCACTGTATTGGAGGCTCTGAGCAGAAAGCCCAGCTGCATTCACAAGTGCCATATGGTGCCCAAAAAACACATGGACATCTTCCACCTCTCTCTCTTGTAAGATCCACAATTAAAAAGAACTGCATCAAAATGGAGGTGCAACAAACCCCATTAACAACTGTGAGAATTGGTTGTATTCTCTTGTTTGTGAATGTTATTTGGGAGCAGAGCAACAAGTCCACACAAATTGCCATTAGCAATGTGGAGGTAGACACAAAACTCTCCCAGCAATGTGACACTGTGTGGAATTTCTTAGTAATCTACTGCAAGTCAAAAGAGAGGGTTTTTCTTTCATTTTAGCAGCTTGAATAATTCATCCCAAAATGCATTGGTTTATTCCACTCAGAATTAGTTGATGCTAAAGTGCGCTTTGTATTTATGTTCCTTCGTCTTAGCAAAAAGGATTTGAAGCTTTGCTTCATTGGTTGTTTTGTGCAATTTTGTCTTTGCCTTTTGTGAACAATGGGATACTGGGGATGTAAATCTAATTCTGGAGAGCAATACCGTCTTTCCTGTGGCATAACATTGTATACTGTAACACTTAGTGGCTCCTCAGGGAAGACATTATGCTATGCATGTGTTTTATAGCTTTTTACACTGAAAGTCCAGCAGTTAGACCAAGCACCGCCCTGCTGAGGCATTGTCTGAGTGCCGTGAGAAGACCGTCTTATCTTTGTCCATATTATTGCAGCTTTTATCACTGAATTCTATTTGGCTTTGCTCTTCCGCCTTCAACTCAATTTGACGCCTTGTTTTGGCTAGCTTTGTTACATTTAGGTCACTGGATATCAAATTGAGCCTGTTTCCTGGTGATTTTAAGATGAAAATCCCTTGGAGTCAACGTGAATTTGATTCTGTCATTCCTCAGCGCAGTACACTCCATCATGTTGTGATGTCTTCTAATTGATGAGAAATACAGGACTCTGGACATTTAGCTGGAGATCGGGAATAGACCAACCGTGTCCATTGTGTTGGTCACCTCTGGCCTGTTCTGGGCCAGAGGTGACCTCAAAGAGCAGGTCTCAGGCTACAACAGACGCACTTTTTATGTCCTCCTTTGAAGCTCCTCTTTTGATCAGTTGTCTAGTGCTGCCCCCACCCCTCTGGTTGGTTCACAAAGATGGCGAATGAATCAACTCTGAGGAGAGTGAGAATTGGTCAGCTAGTAGAGATGCAACAAATGTGTGTTGAAAAGTCTGCAACACATTTTTTTTTTAATGTAAATGTGCCAGAGTTAGCCAAGAGGCTATTTTTCATCTGTAGTACCAAGAGGCAGATGTTATGAAACAAACCTAAAAACATAAGATTACATATACAATGTACAAACAAGCAAACAAAATAAGGGAAAAACAAGCAAATAAAATAATCTCCATCTCTCTCACACACACACACACACACACACACACCTACACACCTACACACCTACACACATACACAGTATGGGTTGCCTGTATCCTGGAGGCAATGAGGAATATTTGATTGTATAGCTACTTAGAAACAGGAGTAAACCAAAGTGAGTTATTGAGAATGGTCTTTAAGACTCAAACATGACAGCTGGGATTTTAAATTTTTAAACCCTTTGGATTATAAATTGTACTCGCTAGTATCTTTAAGATATTGACCCTTTTATCTCATCTCTCAAGGTATGATGCAATACACACAACATTACATGATTAGAGCTTCAACATTTAGTCTATAATGTGATTGATAATGTATACTATTTTGATAAACTACAGTATTAACATTTTTGAAGCAAAAACTGCATATTGTATGGTACCTTCTAAAATGTGAGAATGTGCTTCCCTGACAATATTCCAAAGGCTATTTTGGACTGTTGCTTGTAGCGTTTAATTGAAAAAAAAGGATGACAGAATTTAAATAATTGTTAGTTGTAGCCCTAATTATGTCATACAGTTCAGTATATTATGTCATGTTATGAGTATGCTATGTTTACAAAGTGATATAGTAGAATAAGTCATCACAGAACACTTCATTGGGACACAACATTGGGAGAAAAAAAACAGCAACCACAAGTGAAGTAAGACAATAGTAAATAGTAATATCTGATGAAATGTCTTCATTGGCTATAATTACATCTCGCTGAGTCTCTCACTATGCTGCTGACCTCTACTGAGGTTCACCAATCAAGCTGCTCTCTTGCTGACCTTTCAGTGATGGACAGCTGCTCTGCCACGGGTCCTGGTTTTCACTGCAGTCTAGACAAGCGCTTTGATTATATTGACCAGTCCCTTCTATGATCTCGAGTGGAAAACTGCCTAGAGGAAGCATCACTTCATAACTGCAAATCGGTCAGCTGGCAGAGCCGCGTGCTCTGTGGCACGCATCTAGACCTGCTTCTTCTACGCCTCCCTCAGCTGTGGCGCGTGCCACTTTGTTGGATCGCCGATCAATTTGTGTCAGTTACCAGTCCCCTCAAGGCGCGTCAGTGCCTTGATGTAGTAAACACAATATTAGCGGGCAATAGGTACTGAAGACAGCCCTGTCTTCAGTACTGCTAGTATTGCAAGGAGAATCTAAAGATTATGTAAAGTAATTCAGCGAGTGATGTGAGAGGAGCTGGCCACCACTGACAGCAGGTATGTAGGTCACACAGGGGGAGGCCTCTTTTGCATTTTTCCCCCGCCATGTCTATTTTTGTTTTGTCTCCCTTTCAGACTTCTTCACTTAATCAGTTATTCACTTACTCCTTTCATCTCAGTGTTCCTGCTCTTTTTTTAATCTCCTTTTTTGTCTTCTGACAGACCACTGTGACTGTTTCACACTAACTTGGACAAAGTGGGGAACAGAAAAAGACTAAATGAGAGAGATCAAGAGTGAGAGACATTGCCAGAGAAGACAACATTTTAACTGGCTATCCTGTTTCTTTCTACTATTGTTGTGTCTCGTCAGTGGGTTGGCAGTGGTCAATTTGCCTTTGTTTTTGGCAACATATGTTGTCAAATGTTCCTCCGTCTCGTCTCCCGCCATCCCTCTCTGCCTTCTCATCCACCTTCTTTGAGTTGTAGCTTAACCCCAAAGCAGATGGTGTCCTGTACTCTTTTCAGTCATTCAGAGTACTTTTTTTTCATCTTGTTAAGCATGGCTCAGGCCTGTGTAATGACCTTGGGCCTTTTCAGCCTGTTTCGGGGATCCTGACAGCCACCATTGCAAGGTTACCCAAACCCGCAGGGGGGCACAATGCTACTTGGTGTCCACAACCCCTCGACCTTTTCTTAGAAAGAAGAAAGGCGGAATATTGATGAAGATTCTTGGCTTTTAAGGAGGACAGCAGTATAGAGGGTCGGTCACAGTGTTTATTGAGCTTGTTTTCATCTCAATAGCCTACAGGTCACAGCTCAGTGCTCTTTAATTGGCTCAGATTGTCAGACAATGTTCCATCTCATGGCAAAGAAAACTCCAGCTATCAAACCTCACAAAATCCTTTTTTCTTTCTCCGTTCTAAGAGTGGCAGCTCATGCAGTTAAGCTATTTCCACAAGCCTGCACTACAAACTTAACATTAACATATGAAAATGGTCTGCTTCCCACATTGACTAGCTCATTAGTTCTTTGGGTTGGGCACTTCTTGAGTTCCACCCGCTCTTGTTTTGCTTGAGCGGGGAGATGTCTTTAATTATCATTGCAGTAGGCATATCAGCCCCAAAGCTATTAGTCCATGCGAAGTTCAACGAGGGTCTCTTTGATACTTGTTTAATATACATAGCCCACTGCAGACCAGTCTCAAGTCTCTCATAGACCACCCAGTTTACATGCTGAAATTAATTCTGCTCTCATCTCCTGAAAGGAATGGAGCTTCAGATACTAGCATTGACCTTGACATTTTCCTATCTTACTCTCTCAAGAGGAAATGCTATTGAGGAAGCAGCAGCCCTCCCCCTGCTTCCTAAACGCCAAAGAAACCAAAGACCTTTCCCAGATATGTGATCAACTCAGGCAAAATAGAAATGCGTAATGCAATCAGGGAGACATTCAGCAGGACATTGTCAGTAAAGGTTTTTCAATGGTGTTGCATTTAATTTGGTCATTCTTAAAAAGGTGTTTAGGAAAAGATATTGAGCAGCTACTGGGAAGTGAAAGCACGGTTTAATGGTTTTCAGCAGCTCCCAGACTGAGATTGCGATGGGTCATATCCATTGTGAGTGAGAGCAACTAGACACCTATGTGAGCTGGCTGTGATCAAAGCTCCAGGGCCTGTTCAGACGCAGCAGACCAGTCCACCACGCCACGGTTTGGGGATCAAATGAACAGAAGAAATTATTCTGGGGAACTGACAACGTAGGGCACAGACACCTCTACACCACCATTGATTTTTACTCTTTCACTGAAGAAAGGAGGATTTGAATTAACAGTGAGGTGTTCTGTGGCTGAAGGACAAAAGGAACCTCCTGTTCTGCCCACGGCTCCTGTCTGGAACATTAAGCATAGGCGGTTTCCCATGATGCCATGTGGGTGACCCACAGGAACTGCCTCCCCTGAGCTAGAATGACACAAACATTGAAAGAGATGGAGGCAGAACTGCTCTTTGAGGATGATGCAAAAATAATGAGAAGTGTCATACAAAAGCTACAGCAAATAAAATATCAAGTTAATATATTATTATGGTGCTTTAAAATCTTAACTTGCCATTGCTGTTAAGTTCAAATGTATGTTCTATAGTGGTTCAATACTGTGGTGCAGTACACTAATGCTGACCAACAAAACACCTCTTGTCTTATAAATGAATGGAAGGTGGGGGGGGATGTAATTTTCTGCTTGTCTGCATACAAGGGTGACTTATGCTCAACTCTCTTCCTTCCTCTCCCCCCTCATGTCTGCAGATGTGAACACACACACACACACACACACGCACACACACACACACACACACTTCCTGTTGAGCAACTGAGGAGTTTTCTCTGGGATATTTTTGCTTAACTTCTGAAAGGCTGTATTGACATGAAAAGAAATGAAGCTAAAGAATTGTTAAAAGTTGTGAAGAATGACAAGTTTGGCAAATGTTTTTGATCTCCTGCGTGACTTTGTTCACTTTTGAATCAACAATTTTTAAACCCAGTGACCCTTTCGTCATTTTGAGTAATGTTTTGCAAGTTCTAGTGTAATTCAGGAGATATAGATTCTCATAAATGAGATGCCCTCTTTCTATGAACACCCGCAAAAAACCATGCAGAATACAAATTTAGTTACATACTGGTAAACTACATACCAAAATGACGGGCAGAGACACTGTCAAGGACCCCTCAGGGTCCCAGCTTTAAGAACCACTGGTGTAAGCTGTCTGGTTTCCTGCTGAGGGAGTCAATTCGGTCTCCTGTTTTTCTCTTTTCCTCATCAGCGCTCTGTGGACTGTGCCTCTCCTTCACCAGAACCTTGACAGAGGCCTGTTTTTCTCTCTCCCCCATCTTGTTTATGTGTTTACCACAGCACACTCGCATCCTCCCCTTAAATGATAGCCCCTCTACTGTCAGCACACTGGAGTCAAATTAGAGAGCAAGACATACCCGCGTTGCTGTTCCCTTCGAGCCTCCGGCAGGCAGGGGAAGCTGCAGCCGCAATCAATAGAAATTCTGAGCTTTTTGCTTTGTCTCGATCAGTGCTGGGTATTAGAGAAAGAGGATGCTGCCCTAGCACCCAGGCTGTGTTATTACCTGAGAGAGGGGAAGGAATGAGCGTCTGGAATAAGGCCATGTTTCAGTGAGCTCCTGCTGCTGCACACTGGCACGCTATGCTTGCACATATAAAAAGGCAGACATGATGGAGGCTCTTTTCCGACACAAGTCGCAACATCGGGCACATTCCACATGCCGTCAGCTTCAATATCTGTAACGTGATCGTGTGGAAAAGTGGTAATGCATGGCATATCGTTTCATGTGTATGCATAATTTATTGACGCCATACGTCTAACTCTCCAGCATGTGGCTCATCGTGTGTCTCCTTGTTTCCTGTCAATTTATTCCATTACAATTATAATCTGAAGCTGGTGGTTAATCTCCTTCTTTGCTTCTTCATATTATTATCAGCAGAAAACTTTAAAGGATACTTCAGCGTTCAAAAACTGGGACTCGTGGCTTTGTCCGTTTTTGTCGGTTATGATAACATTGTACTCAAAGTAATTGCTCATACCCGGGAGCACATGACATCACTACAACAGCAGAGCGAGACAGTTATAAACAAGCCATGGGGAATCAGATTATCTTAACTAATGATTTAAGATAATCTGATTCCCCATGGCTTGTTTATAATTAGAGGTGAAATCAAAAGTGGGCGTACTGACAATAATAATCTGATATTGCACATAAACCTTGTGTACACAATTGGACCTATTACTGATCAGAGCCAATTCTATTAAAGATCCAGATTCTAAATAACTAGAACTATCTTTTTAATAGTTTTGCGTACAAAATAATAATGTTAGTTTGCTCCCTGGAGGGTTCCATGCCTCAGATCAAAAAGAGATTGCTGTTGCTTCATCCTTCCTGCCTTTCAACAGTCCCTAAATCCCGATGGAGTCTCAGGGAGAAGAAAATTCATTCCAAACTGTTGCAAAGGATTAATGTTGAAGAAGCAGTGTAATGTAGTTTCTCCATCGATAGCAGCCACATTGCCAGCGAAGCAAAGGGAGCATGCTGAAGCTTTCTTGGTGCTTTAAGAACCTTTGCATTCTTACACGTGTCTCCAAACCTACAATTAAAACCAAGGAACCTGCGTTTCCGTAAGGAATTAAATGACCCTGACCGCAGACTTGTTAGTGTAAAGATGCAGAACACTTCTCTTCTCGTTCTTCTATCATGCGCCTAAGCAGTTGTATTTGTTTACATCATTGCTGGACTGCCTGGGGAGAGCAGTTATTTTTATGGTGTGCTTTGTTTGGATGGTTGTTTTTGCAAAAGGGGAAGTGGCAAGGTTTGCTCAGGGAGTGACGAAGAAAGAGTTGTGTGACTACAGAGGGAGGATGGAGGGGGAGAAGGATGTGTGTGTGGTGGGGTCTCAGGCTGCCTTAAAGGGATGGCAGTCTAATTAATTTTGCATGTGTCGCTCTTCCGTCTCGCATTTGTTTTGTTCTTTTTTGAAGAATAACTTTAGGAAGGCGCTGAGTTTCCAGGCATGAGAGACTGTTAAACATCACGACAAATGTAAATGTGAGGCCATGAGTATCAAGTTGCTCTTGAATTCCTGGACTGGTTTTGGGATGATCTACTTTTTTGTTGTTGCAGAAAGTGACAGTTTAAAAAGAGGAGAAATGATTACTTTTACCCTTTTTCACCCACACATTGAATCAACTACATCTGCATGCATGAATTGACATTCACGATGAGTAATGTGTCTGTATCTATATGTGCTCCACATTGCAGAGGTCTCTGAGATCAGCAACACTGGCACCAGCAATGGAGGTGAGTAGAGATCATGAACTATGGTCTGGGCATCACTGCCGTCTGCTCTCCACTTTCTCCATTTCTTGCTTTTCTGCTTCCCCTACTCATGGCTGGATATTTCTATCAACATACCTGCCTAAATTCATAAGATATCACATATTAGGGTTCTAATGACATGTTGGATGCACTTACATTTTAGCAGTAGAAACTCCAGCCAGCATCAGAAAAGAAACATGACTACTAGTTTCTATTCAAAAGGTTGTTTTTAGCTACATCGTAACTGTGAACCCACTCACTTGATTCACGAGCTTGGCAGGGCAGAGAGATTGTTTAGGTCAATTGATGCTTCATGCACAGGAAGAGGGGCAACACAGATTGTCTGATTATCATAGGCTCTTCTCACATGTTCCTCTTCCCCTCTCTATCCGCCTTATGTCCTTCCCCTACTCTTATCTAGAGGAGATGAAAGATGAGAGAAAGATCTCAGAAGAACCTGATTCTATTCTAACTGACAGCATTCAGTCCAAAGGTAAGGGGGGCGTCGGGGAAGCACTCACTCTTATCTCGCACACAATCTATGTATAAACAGATTCTTATTAGTGGCCACAGCTGCTGAATTATAATTCACTTCATCCGGAGACTTCTTAGCGCTGTGCAGCTGAGTGTTACCCAGTTTCACCCTCCTTGTCTACCCCTCTCCCCCACCCCCCAACTGCCGTCCTCTTTTTCTCTCATTCAAGGCTATATTGTAGGATATTTTGGTATAAATGTGTCAGCACGTCTTTGGAGATTGAGTGTGATGAATTGCCTGCAAACTCAACTATCAGACATTTAATAAATCAAGTGTGTAATGCATATTATTTTAACATTCAGCCAACACACAGTACAGGAGCAATAATCATGCCAATAAATCATATTTGATAAGGATACCACACTGTTATTCTCAGGTCTCCATTGAGATTTAGGTTAATAAGACTGCGTGTCATTTTAATGTGTCATATAGAGTGCTGTGAACGTCCATGTCTGCCTTCGTTCTCTGTGTGCAAAAGAATGGAATTCGGATATGGGCCTCATAGTTTCAAGGAAGAAAAAAAAATCATTAAGCAAATGTTGTGAACAGATTGTAAGGGTTGAATTAATAGGACAGGCTAGCAGCATATGAAATAACTTGGCAGAGGCAAACAGGTTTGTGTATAAAGGAGAGAGCTTAAGCAATGCCAGACAATGCGCCAGAGAAGAAAAAGCCTGTTGTCGAACAAGCGTGTGGATCAGGTGGGATGCTGTAGGACGGCGCTGGGCAGAGGACAGTTTGCACTTCAAATTAGCCATCGTACATTTTCAAAACACATGACACTGGCTGATCACAGCAGACTGCCCTGTTTTCTGAACAAAGATGGCAGGTCGTTTTATCTTTACGAAAGATTCACATTCTGAACAGAGAAAATGGATCAGCCTCAGTGTCCAAATGTGTGATTACCCATCTGACAAAATATGAATGCCTGTTCATTGGATTTTGTAGATAGATTCAATGTCCATGTTCTGGTTACTGTTTCTTATTTATTACAGTCTGTCTTCCAGGGCAATGGACAAAATATCAACTGCTATGAAATTTGATAAAAAAATTCCTTGTACCCAGAGAATGTCTCCTAAGGATTTTGAGTGACTCCATAACCTTTGGTCCGACTATCAGGTCAACTCTCGCCCTTTACAAACTTTCACAGGGGTTCCAGGAAACTGTAGATATTCATTGTCCTCAGTGGGATAAATCCTGATGCTTTTAGCGATCCGTATGAACTTTTCTCAGCATCACATACATATTTACACTTCTGCATGATAACTAACACCACTCTTAGGCAAAAAGGGCAACATTTCATATGTTCAAGTCTATAGATAATATTATGAAATATGCCCAGATGCATGCCCCATTGGACAAACCCTTATGGTTTTAATAACCCAATGGGGTTTCTAGAGGTCAACATCAGGAGAAACTCTACACTTTACCAGGAGGCTATTACTAGTAAGACACTGAGAATAGCAGCAATTTATTCTTTCTTCCAGGAGCGCAACTAATAATTGGCATGATTAATTCCTCTGTAGTAACACAAACAAACTATTAGACCAGCCACTCAACAATTAGTGTTTTTGTCAATGGAAGCATCGAGCAGGATAACCGCTTCAGTTCCCAGTTGGCAAATGCTGTGTGATGGCAAAGTAAAGCGGGGAAAATATTCTAAATATAGCGTACACTTAAACTGATCGCCGCTTTACCTCACCGTCAGAACGCCTGTCAATGGTTATGACCGTTTACTGGGGTATCCTACATCACTGCTGTTAAACCATTACATATGACAAATAAAAGCAGCAAATACTCACAATTGAGAAACTAGAATTTTTTAATATTTGTCAGTTTTGTTTGGGAAATGGCATTAAATGAATCTTCAGTTTTTTTGATAATTGCGTAATTATTTCCGTTGATAATATTGTTGATCATTTCAGCTCAACTTCCATTCCCCCCTTTCATTTTGTGGTGTGCAATTATCATTTCAGCCTAGCAGAGATTATTATAAGTCTCCAAGTGTTGCTGAAATCAGAGAACATCCAGAAATAAACAATAATATTAAAGAAGCCACAGTATTGTGTACTAAATGTAAATCTGAATTCAGACTATGAACTTATTTTCCATCCAGACACTGTTGAGAAGAAAGAATGACCAGCTGAGGGAAGGACAATCAACTTCATCTCACAGCCAGCAAAACTGTGCGAAGGCCAACACACTGGTGTCAGACTGGCCCGTGTCAAAGGGCTCTGACACTGGCCCAGTACAACCAGTTACTCACAAGATGCTCGCATCCCCACCTTTATTTAGCCTATTCCCTCTTTGTTAAGAAACTACTCATCCCTGAAGTATGTACTATATGTATGTATGTGCAAAACCTTTCTATATGACATATCAACCACAATGAGATGAGCCATACCAGACATATATTTTGCCAGCAGGGTGCGATGAGATAAACCAGGTTCAAGTCTCTTAATTAATTTGATGTATGCCCACTGTGAGAGCATGGTAATGCTGTCAGTCAATCAACCATCCTTCTGTTCTGACAAAGCCACAGTCATGATGACATTTAACAGTGGAATTACCTGACAACAGCCTGACACCTGCCATGTCTCCTCACACACTACTGCAGCTCCATTGTTTAGTCAAATCAGTGGATATACCCTTGATTCAGACCACGGTCTGTAAGGCGGTGTGCCACTCCCCGGCCTTTTCCCTATGAACATCACTGATCACGTCTGACCTCTGTCCCTGCAGCTTGACTCATTTGAACCAAGAAACTGTTCATCAAGGCCCACGTACACTAAAGAGGATATGAGTGTCTTTTAACAAATCAATTTGTTCTTGTCCCCTTTTTTCTTTGCCGTTTTAAAATGCATGCCAGATAATTGCTTTGAACTTCATCAACATGAACATGAATTACAGTCCTCTTCGCTTTCGCTTGTCTCCTTACCAGATTGTCTATAACTATATTGAAGGAATCTGCCTTATTTCATATCAAACTACAAAATCACAATCACAAGGAGGTGGTCCAAGTAGGAATTCTTGGTTTTGATTGCTTGCAGATGATTTGTAATTCTGAGTACAACATGTAATGGCTGTTGCCTAATGCCTGTTGTCAATGGTTTCATTTGATTTTAAAACATGGTTTTGGTTTCTATTAAATGTTGTGATTTATGATTTTTTTTTTCATTGGTGCCATACTAAAGATCAGATTAATTACAGTTATATGAAAGGATGCCTTCATACTTTGATGTTTGCTTTGCTAAACTATAACAACTAATAAAATGTAAAGGTGGAAGCCATGTCTCAGCTTTGTCATGTCTTGTTTTTACCTCTGTCTTTAGAGAAGCTACACATTTTATTTATTTCTACTCACAGCTGGTATAGTTAATTTCTCTTCAGTTACCTGTGAATTTGATTAACTGTAACAGAGTGATCAGTTGTGTGTCTCTGGTGGACAGAAACAATTAGTATGTCCTTTGATCCCCAGCATGGGCCTCTCTGGCCCTCAGGCTCTGTCCTGCATCCAATGAGAAGAGGCAGACCTCCCCACCCGAGGGCCCGCCCCCATCTGGGAACCTCACTAATGGCCAGAGACCTCACAGGGAGTTTGTTATCCAAGACTTATCAGCTCTCCAGAGCAGAACGTCTTCATCAAGCACCTGTCTTATGTGCACAGATCATTTATACCTAAAGTCACACTTCATGATTTAGACTGCCACATGTCACAAATCTACTGTACATCGTTTAACAATTGTTAAGACATTAAAGCCAATGTATAGAACTTGAAAAGGAGGCACCGTCTGCCGTAGTTTACACAAGGTGTGTCTCATCATTCAACAAACAAAATCAAAACTATCAATCGATCTGGAAACAAACCCAAAGACGAGCCAAATTAAGACTGGACAGTACTAGCAGTGAACTCCACCGAGAGCTAACGGTAAGATAACTTCATCAGGGCGAGGTAAACTTCAGGTGAGCTGCGTGGCTCTGCACAAACATTAATGTAGCAGCAAATAACTGTTTTCTATGTAAAGATATACAAATAAACAAAATTGGAACAGGCTTGTTCCAATCAGTCTTCACTCCCACATCATACTCATTATAGGTTCAACAATCAAGTAATGTGTGTCCCCACATTGATTTCTGAGCGTGGGCAAGTCAAGGAGTGAAGGTTGCACAGTTAACATTTACAACTAAAAGGGCACGCCTCCAATTTAGCATTGCACTCACAATGGACAGCTAAAACAATATTTAAAATCTACGAAGCAGAACCAGTGTGTTGTATTCCATGCATGATCTTTCTTTGTCAAAGCCTGGTGCCTACATTACCCAGAACCCACCATGCAACTCAAGCGCCGACAGCTCGGGCAGAGATGCATCATGCAGGTGTGTTAAGCTGGTAGTGGCTAATGCAGCCTTGACCTGTTAGCCATGAGCAGAGATGAGGAGTGGGCTACAGAGGTCTGGTGAGCTCAGGTCAAGAACCTTTTTTCTAGAGCATACCATTTAGAGATGGGCAGGCAGCATGGCAAGAGAAAGAAAGGGCTATGACATGAAACAAAGATCCCCATCTGGAAACAAGGTGGGGGAGTTGTGGTGACATGGTTTGTATCTTAATCATGAGGCTGACACCCCGAGACTTAATTCATAAAACTGCAAATCCAGTTTAACACAGACAAGTACTGTTCATCCCAGTACCGTAAAAATAAGTGAGCCATGATCCTGCTTGTTATCCAGGATATAGGGCTTACAATCAAGAAAGAAAAAGAAATGTACACTTTTATTGATCCCCGTGGGGAAATTCTTCTCTGCAATTTGAATTAGCAATTTAGTTATTAAGGAGCAGTGGGCTGCAGTGAAGCGCCCGGGGAGCAACTGGAGGTTCAGTGTCTTGCTCAAGGACACTTCAACATGCAACTATGGGGAGAGCGGGCATCGGACCGGGTACCTTGTGGTTACGGGATGAACACTCTCCCCCATGAGCTACAGTCAACCCCAAATAGGGGAACATGTTGTTCTAAACATTATCCTAAGAAGAACAATATTCAGCCATGATGTTGTCATTTTTTAATAACATAATGGCAAGAAAGCATCAACAACAGGTTTCTCATCCGTTGGTGTGAAAAGCCAATAAAAAAAACGTTTCACATCAATTTAGCAGCTATCATGTTTACGTTCCATTAACTTGTCGCATGCCAAGTGGATGTCAGGAGTGATTGTCCCTGGAACGGAGACGGTTTAAATTTTAATGACTTCGTTTAAATGTTGCATGTCAGAACGGAGGGTTCCCTGAACTTGAGCAGTAGGTAGTGTCAAGAGAAACTGTCTAAGCGCACAGGCTTGCTGCTACGCATCGGCTCCCTAGCATACCAAACACTCTAGTGTTGAAATAACACACCACCTATTCCACAAAAACAGCCTGCCATCCTACTTTACGCCTAACAATATTGGATTTTCTGGCTTATATCAGACTTATGAGGCAGAACTGGTTCACGTACACTGCAAACAAACTAACTCTCAAGCACTGTGTATGTATCTACATACTAAGCCGTGAACACATGACAGAGTATTAATGTATGTGTTGTGCGACCTATGTAGTTGCCACGTGTTTGTCAGTTTTTATCTGACAGGTCGTATTAGGCAGCTGTGTGCTGATATGATGTGATGTGCTCCGTTTATTCCATTTTCCAGATGAAAGCTCTGTGGACCTTTGTCTACAAACATGCATTACCATATTGTTCTTTCCCTCTACTCTCCCTGCTGCTAACTCCTCTCACTGGATACCACCCTCGCGCCACAATACCGCGACCTGGCGCCACACTCACTGGCTGTTAACACAGCCCAAACAAATTGGAGAAAAGTAATTCCAGCTCTAAAGCTTTAAATCCCAGTGCTAGATAAGCTGTTTTTATCTGAAGTACAGTGTTTGTCCTTCATGAAAATTCATCGCCCCCACAAGAGGCAAAGGCAACACTATAGGTGAACTAAGCCGAGATAAACACTCTAATTGGGATGAAAATTGACGCTATTCATTATGGATGTCTGTCTTCAAAGGCAGCGAGAGCCACTGAAATGTTGAAAGGAAATTTACTTGCAGCGTTGCTAGTTTGCTTTGAACAAGTGAGAATATAAACGATTAAACTCCACCAGCACGAGACGGTTATGCAGATTACATTTGTTGTCTGACTAAAAAAGCACACTTGTCTCATGCTGATGGCCCCTCATGACAAGAGAACAGAAGAGAAAGAGAATTAATAAACTAATTAATCTCTCTCGCTCTCTGTTGTTGTTCTAATTACCAACTTGATAATGTGCTTACGCAGGTGATATGGCGAAATCTCACCATTATTGTAGCTATAAGACCACTGTATAACATACAGTATTAAAATAAGCCAACGTTATCGTTTCCCATCATTGAGTCGTAAATCAGGGTGGTGGTGAGCATTTCCCCCTTTTTTGCTATCATATTGCTCACAATAATAACGTTGTCATTCTTCACATGAGCCTCATCCAAACGTGAAATAATTTCCCTGCTTTAAAAAAAACACACACAGAATAAAGACATTTCAGTGCAGGTTATAAAGATAATGTGTTTGAAGTGACTATGTGGCAATCAACTTATTTGGCTGCTTCACGGGTTGAACTGCTTTCCACAAAGACTGATTAACAGCAGCCGAGACCAATATATGGGCTGGTGTTTAGAGCCCCAATAACTATTGCTGGTGATAAACCTCACTTAAATTGGCATCATTAGCTCTGATTTGTCTCATTATTCAACAGGTCACATCTTAATAAATGCATGCAAGGTGTCTGTGTGCAATTTACAATATTGGGGGGGTTTAATACTTATCGTTTTAGAAAACTAATAAACCGCAGCTGTGAAAGGAATGAAGACTCAACATGTTGCTTCCCTTGTTAACAAAAAGACGGAGCAGAAAAAACAACATCGAGAAATCCTAATGAAATAAAATGAAAAGCAACAGCTTTGAAAAATGTTCACTAATTAAATTTGACTTTAATAAATGCATGCACCTATTAAGCTGTAACTTTGTTAGCAGTTTGATTATGTTGATGTTCCCCAACTCATTAAAGCTAAATGTCACCCGGATCTTAGTTTGCAGAGCTTCTTGGAAAGAATCAGCCTTGCGTTTCAAGTCAAGCGGAGGGGAGTGCACGGTGTGTGCCGGAGCCCCGCTGCTTTGCACTCCAACATCTAACAAGAATGCACTTAAGTGAACTGGATAAAGCGGTAGGGAAGCTGGGGTCAAATGTAACAATCTTTTCAGATTTTATAAAATCAGCAGGAGACTATTTGTTAAATAAACAACAAGTTCCTTTTATATATGCAAATTAGAAATGAGTATCCCCACTCCCGCCCGGCGCCTCTCACCCTGGGCAACTCCAGAAAAGGACAAAGTCCAACCCTTCTCCAGGAGCTTGGTTCCAGAGCCCATGCTGTACGTGGAGGTGAACCCAACTATATCTAGCTGGTACCGCTCCACCTCCTGCACCAGCTCCGGCTCTTTCCCCGCTAGTGAGGTGACGTTCCACGTCCCTAGAGCTAGTCTATGCTGCCGGCGATCGGCCCGCCCAGGTCTCCCGCCTGGCCCGCCGCCCGGTCTACATAGCACCCGACCCCGATAATTCTCCCTGCGGGTGGTGGGCCCACAGGGTGACTGCTGCTCCATGTTGTTCTTTCGGGCTGAGCCCGACCGGGCCCCATGGGCGAAAGCCCGGCCACCAGACGCTCGCCGACGAACTCCCCTCCTGGGTCTGGCTCCGGGAGGGTGCCCCGGTTTCCCTTGTCCGGGCAATGTAGCTTCAGTCCGTGGGCTGCTATTCATCAGGGTTTATTGAACCGCTCTTAGTCTGGGCTCTCCCCCGAGACCTGTTTGCCTTGGGAGACCCTACCAGGGGCTGATGCCCCGGACAACATAGCTCCCAGGATCACTGAGCCACTCAAACTCCTCCACCACGTTAAGGTGGCGATTCATAGGAGAATTCCATTTCCAGAGATGGGATGAGTGACTATATATGAATTTCATCACAATTCTAATAAAAATATATTTGTTTTTTTCAATATCTGAACAAATTAAATTACGCCTCTTTGAGGGCCCCCAACCATTAAAACTAAAATGTCACCCCTAAAGATAAAATAAAAAAAATTAAGAACAGCTATGATGGTGGACTACAAACCTTTTACAGATGAGCTACAGCTGTAGTGTAGTTGTGATCTTCATCCTGGCAATGGTTGCTGCTGGTTGGTGGCCTTATTACAATCATACATTCTATGCCAAGTGGCCCATTTAGCAGAATATGGATATCAGACCATTAGGTGTTGAAGGTGACATGCTCCTTTCAGAATCCTCTGCCTGAAAACATTTATTTATCACAATGCTGCCATTGCCATCGTTTGTCCCCGAGGAAAGCCTTCAGTTAACAAGGAGCAACAGCCATCACGTGTGGGAAGCATTTGTTGGAGTGTGCATTGTGAGTCTTAAGTGCATACTGTATTATTAATTCCCAGATAAGGGTGGAGAGGGATGCTCCTTCCTACAAGGATTCATTATTTCCTGTTCCAAACTCCTGCTGGTTATGCTAATGTGTCATTAATTTCCATAGCAAAATAGGCATCAAGGTAGGCAGGAAAATCACTTCAACACAGCATGCGATTTACATGTGCCATTTTGCAACCAATCATTCAGTCACGAAAACACGGCAGTAATCTTTGCAAGAT
Organism: Cyclopterus lumpus; assembly: GCF_009769545.1. Classification (NCBI taxonomy): domain Eukaryota; kingdom Metazoa; phylum Chordata; class Actinopteri; order Perciformes; family Cyclopteridae; genus Cyclopterus; species Cyclopterus lumpus. The sequence continues at coordinate 16,040,568 of NC_046980.1, read as the reverse complement.
ACTGCGTGGCAGGTACCGGGTAAAGGACAATACATAGGAATATGTTCAATGTCCCCGTTGTTGTTTGACCCGCATCAGTCCCTGTACCGTGTCCTCTAAATACCCTTCATTCTCATTGGGGTGAATAACTTACAATATGATCATACCTAATTAAAACAGTTATTGTTTATTGGGGAAACAGTTCAGAATGCATGACATCGGATGCGTTATCCTCATACTTGTATGAACTTCATAAATATGATTCCTGAACTCCATTGATAATTATGAATATTTTAGCATCATTGTCAAATTGCCAGAGCCTGGCAAAAAGGTGTTAACAAACATAAAGAGATGATTAAAATGACACCAGACACCACTTTTTAGGCTTCCCTGTGACAGAACGCCACAGCTTCTCCCCAAGATGCAACTCACAAAACGCCTCATACTGCAATATACAGGGAGATTTTCTCATTCACTGTTAATTGGCTCATTTATTCCTGCGTGCAGTGAAAATAGAAAAACAACAGAGATTGAGCAAACTTGCCTAACAAAGTTTTGGAGCATGTCTGAGGCGTGCGTCTGGATTGGAACAGATGCCGACATTAATGGAGAAGAGCTAGAGCGTCTGTAGACAGTCAGTGCCACCGCTCCTCTTGTCTCCAGGCTAAACGCCTCTTGTCACAGCTGACAACTTATGCAATTGATTAAGTCAGTCTTCCTGACAGGAAGACACAAGGTCACAATTATGATGAATGCTCTGTTGATTCTTTTGATATTATGAAGGAAAAAAAAGACTAATTTCCTTTTGTCAAGCTTATAATGATTAGGTTGGTCAATCAGCAAGTGATAATAAAGTTGTTCACAGTATGTTCAGATGATAATTTATGTGAGATTCACTTGCAGCAACTTTTCCCACTGGCTGAAGCAAAAAGGAATGAAAATTCAATTTCTGGGCTGAATCCGTTTATTCATTGCATCGTTCCACTGTGCATCTATCAGTTCACCAATCTATTAATGTAGCCTGTCAGATCTGAGCCGAGGTCCTTCTCACCTTCAGCGTCTGCGCGCCCCAATATCTCCCATCTCTCCAGCTCTTCACGGCTCAATACTCTCTGCTCTAATATATATGACTGATCCTTTCAGAAGCCAATTCAGGAGCTAACCACCACATTCCGGACGTCTATCGGGCCCTGATAACGTGAGGTTTGACCATCTGTCAGGTCTGTGACTGTTGGCTATAAACTTCACGCTCTGTCTTTTTATTCATCTGTTTCTCAGAGGAGAGATGCAGCCAGCGCCTGAGAGCCACAGAGGAGAGAAAAATCAATTACTGCTTTTGCCTCTGCCTAAAACAAGCCGTGTCGGAGACCATCCACAAAAGGAGGACAAAAAGGGCCGGAGGCCCCTCAAACTCTCAAAGCCCAGGAGACGGGGCGGAGAGCATCCTGTCACGAGCTTCGACACGCAGCCATCACTGCCACCATCGCAAAATAGGCCCCTGTCACACCTCAAAATGGGATCCAGCCACTTCATGTGCAATCAGGCCTACATCAGTGATTGATGGAATATGAGGGAAGATGGCAGCGAAGTAGCTAAGGCAGAAAAGTGAAACCATTTTGAGTAGTAACCTTTCCAAAGCCCATGCCATTTAGAATCCCTAATAGTACGCTAGGGAATCAAAACTGTTTGTGATTAAAACAATAAAATGTTACATGAGCTATAGAGAAATTAATGTGGTTGTGTGCATGACCTTTCTTTCTGACAACCACACAGACATGTATCTACCTATATCTAATCATTTAAGTTTCAATACATTAACTTGAGGAAGATCATCCGTCACAAGCCTAGTCCATTTCTCTTTCTGATGGCCATAATTCAGTTTTCTCTCACAGAATTCTGGAGAAAGGTTTGATATTTATCAGCAAGTAAGTGCTTTATGATGTGGAAATCCCATAAGTGATTCTTGGTGTTGCGTTATATAAAACATTATGTATATGTTGTCTCTACAAGTCCCTGAACTGCAGATGAGGCTGTTGAAATAAAAAATAAAAAGCCATTAGAGAGCGAAAATTATTTTAAAACACTATTCATACCAACTGAAAAGAATCTCTTAAAACTCATGAAATGATTTTGGCCTGTCACTATTTACTGAAAGACTTTTACATATATTGTATTCCTATGAAGCCCTCTGAGGCAAATTTGTAATTTGTGATATTGAGCTATACAAAATAAACTGAATTGAATTGAATTGAATGAATGCTAAGTAAGTGAATATGAAGCTACAATGCCAAACTATTTAAATAATACAAGAAATCCATATTGAAAAAAAGTGAATACCCTTATTCCCCAGTTACTAGCAAGCCTGGATTGCTCAAGGCATTTTGAATGATACCCAATTCCTCAAGACACCTTCTACCTTCATAAAGCCAGAATGTGCTTTGAGGGGGTGAGCAGAGCCATCGTCACTATAGTGCAGCCACCAAGATAAAAACTCAAAAACACACTCCTTTATTTTCTCCAGCCGTTTGGTCCAAACCAGCTGGTGAGGCCAGAGATAAAACACAGCATCTGGCAGGGGAGAAACTTTGGACCCTACGTCACAGCATGCGCGTGCACATCTGTCTATCTTGGTATGTGTAGATGTAATACCGTGGACACATGTGTCTGCAGAGAGGAGACGTGTCACAAATCGCTGCTTCCATCCACGCGCCAGGGACAGTGTGCCCATCAGCTTGGCATGATGATGGCCGTGAGAGAGGCTCCGATTGTGGGATGCTGGAGCGTGACGCTACTGGAGAGGAACGTGGCTGGGCCAGAGAGGAGGGATGGGAGAATGGATGGGAGGCCCAGCTGGCGGCTGCTTCTAATTGGGCCATGCAGGTTTCCACGGCTGACCAGACCCATATGCAGTGGGATCTAAAGAGAGCCATAAGCAAATAGCAGCGCAGGCTGGAGGGGGGAGGGGCTGTAAGGCAGGTCACACTCCAGCAGTCATAGTCTCTTTGTGACAGGGGGGCAGAGAGAGCCAGCTGTCATACCATGACAGGAACACACACACACACACAGCGATAACACAGGCTCAGTGAACACACAAAAACAGAAGCATAACAAAAAAGCCACTTATGAAACAACTACTTTAATCAAGGCATCCGGCACTCATTGAGGGAGGGACTGAATGAGCCAAAAAAAGAGACAGAAAAGGACTTGATGAGAAGAACCAGGGGGTATGAGTGTATTGAATTATTCTCACCGGATATTTACTGCATGCCATTGAAAACAATTAGAAGTGATTAAAATGGAGGTGAACTGACAAGGGGAGTGTGAATTCACCCACCACCACCACCGTGCCTGTTGGATGGAGGTGTTAGTGCGTGTCGTGCTCAGGGGGCGAATCAAATCACTTCACACTCAGCAGCATTAATTAATGATCAGTTCTCTGTATTGTACAGTGACTTGCTGTCACGCTATGCTTTCTCCCAACTTCCCTACAACCTTACTCACCTAAGTCTCCTGAGGCCTTTCCTTTCCTTGTACATTCCCTTTTCATTTTACAAAGACATAACAAAACAACACAGATGCATTTATGCTGCATAAATGCTGGCACAAACAAATGTACCAATAAGGATTATAATATTGAATCAGAATATATATATATATATATGTTTGCATGGAACATAAATTCTTAGAGCGTCATTCATAGGCCTTCATTTTTATTTATTCATTCCCTTTACAACCTAGCAGATGTCTGGAGGGCAGACCACAATCCTGTTTATGAGAAAGGGAAAGAGAGAAAGGGAGAAGAGAAAGGTAGGAAGTCAAACCTGACATACAACTCATGGCTCACTGCTGCCCCCTACTGTGTGAACAAAAGTACTCTACACACAATGCCCGACACAGATTTATCCTCAAAGACGTTATAAAACCATCAGGAAGATAAACAGTGTTGTTTTGTTAATATAGTCTTTGTTGAGTTTGATTTGTCTGTACCGTGTGTGTGTGTGTGTGTGTGTGTGTGTGTGTGTGTGTGTGTGTGTGTGTGTGTGTGTGTGTGTGTGTGTGTGTGTGTGTGTGTGTGTGTGTGTTATGATGCATAGTCTTTGAAACCGTAATCCTCTGACTTTTACACTTTATCGTTTCACGTCTGTTCTGTTAGTTTGGCATTTTCATTGGGATTTTTTTAATGTCAATAAAAACATGAAAAATGTAATCTGTTACTCAAGAGATTTGATCAACTGAAACACCTGCGTTACATTCATGCCCACTCACACTGGCATGTCTGTATAGGTAGTGACTGAGAGTCTCCAAGGGTCTGAGCAAGATAGTAAACTAAGCCATGAAAAAAATCAGATCACCTTGAATTTGCATAAACAGCCTTCAAATGGCTGCGCGGAGAGTGTAAGTGTTAGCCATCCAAGCCTGAATAACTCCCAGCCGCGGATTAGTATTGGGTTCACCTAGGTCATTTAACACTTAAGACGGTCTCCAGGGAGCCTATTCATGTTGGACAAATTGTTTGCCTTTACAGCAGCGCTGCGCTGCACAGGGTGTTGCAGGCGTTCTGAGGAGTAATTTGCCGCCTGTAGTGAGGGACACTTTACACCCTGTTCCTTCCGTTCAGAAAATACTCAATTGCAACAGGAGCAACACCAGCACCAATTACATGGAAATAGTCCCATCTGGGTTAAGGTCCCTAAAATGGCCTAAAGACACGGGGAATAATGAGCGAATACTTCTCGTTTCCTTTTCTTAGCTTAGGCCTCTCAGAGCACTCAGATGAAATATGGAACACAGAACTTTGTGAACCAGCAGGGAAATACAAAAATAACTTTGCAAAGGTGAACACTGACTGTCAAGATATGAAGGCAATGAGAGGTTATCAAGAAACCAGTAAAACATTGCTTCTGTTGGCTGCGAGTCGGCCGTGTCTGGCTTTGTGACACAAAAGAAGCGAGCGTCCTACAGAATCCTGCAAAGTGGGATCCACCGAGTGCAAATGTCCGTCCTGCTCTACATCATGCAGCCATTTGCACACGCGAAGGAGAGGGCAACGAGAAGCTCGGCGATCAGATGGGTGTCACTTAACTTTTCAGTGACTCCCACTTGTATCAAGTGGGTGAGCACTACTTCGGGTCCAAAGCAGTGATTATTATCGCTGCAGAAAAGCAATTGGAACTAAATGCATCCCCAACTGAATACAGTACAACTGTAAAATAGAGTCGCTGCTAACTAATTATGCATTTCCCATGCAATTTATAACACAGCAATGCCTCCAGTAACACTTAACTTCTGGAGCTTGATTAATCGCACTATGCTGGAAGACGAGAAATAGGAGGTGTGGAGAAGGAGCTCGACATCAGCAGTCTGGACCCACTCCCTCAGTCACCGCTCTCGCCCGCTTCCCATAAAAGTAAAATGCAGCAGGTTTGGAAAACAGCCGTGTCCTGTTTGTCAGAGGACTTGTCGTAAATGTCGTGTTTGTCAAGCCCCAGAGGAGAAAGCTTTGGTAATAGCGCTCATCACCACCACGGCACTCCATCTGCTGGTGCCAGCCGGATGTCGTACAAAGGATTGTTTCAGAGAGCTCGACTGCGTTGCACTGGAAGGTAATACGCTCCAGTGAGTTCGATTGTCTTTCAGGCCTACTGCTCAAATGATTGTGCTACATCAGCAATGCTTAGAAAGAGTTGTTGATCAATAGCAATTAGGAATGATTACCATGAATGGGTTGTGGAATATCAGCCTTTCAGAAGTCACTTGGTAATTCTGTTTTGTTAGTTTGTTTTCTGCTTTGGTGCAAAAGGTTCCAACTGCTTCGCCTGCTCAGCGACAAGCAGACGATCTGCATCAGGAGGCATTGTCGAGCTAAATGACAAACTACTATTATCACAGTAAATTGCTTTTGTAATACATTACCTCAATTTCTGTCGGATCTCTAATTAAGTAGCTTACTCAACTCTGTTGTGAATATATGGATGAATTTGTTTGAACTTCTGGCCTATAAGTCATAGCAGACATTTGATTTATCAGTGTTGTTGGTTGGAGGTTGATTACTAGATGCCCCTCGATGATAAACAATTATTTTGTCTATGCGGTTGGAACATGCAGCTCAAGTGCACATACAATCTGATTTAAACATTACTGAACACTATCGGACAACCACATGCTCATTGACGCTCCCTCTCCATCATACACAAAGTAGGTAGTTCATTTTATGTAACTTTCATTTAATTAATCACATCTGTATAGTTTTGTAAATCAAATGAGTGACTCGCTTGTGAATGAGGCGAGGCATCCCCGCTCACCGTTCTTCAGTGTAAATTATGAATTGGAACAGCTAAACATATGGGGGGAAAAGCAGGAATAAGAAAGTGCATTCTCGATTTGAAGCCAGCACACATTGCGAGCCTGCTTAAGATTCACCTGGTCCTACACTTCATGCTCCCACCTTCAGATGGAGAGGAACAATGGAACCGATGACTATTGAAGAGAGTGAAAAAAAAGGACTCCTCAGACTATTCTTATGGATAATTCACTAATCGAATTCAACGGTGCTCCACTGACTTTAGCCTCGATTGAATCAGCATCAGCGATGGCACAATCATTTGCTTCATAATGAAGTGAGAAGTTGAACCCAGCTGCTACCAAAATAGAAAATGAAGCATGCTGACATGGGGCGCATATACAAGTAGCAACACCATGTGACTATCAACCTTACTTATCTTATTTATAATGGGCAGACGTTTTGACTGGACACCCACACATAACAGCCAGTGGACCGAGCTTTACTGGGCAGACAATTACACAATGCTAACACATTTCAGCGGCTACCAACCACAAACAGGAACATCATACAAAAAGAAGTTGAATACATTAGCGCTTCAATTTATGTTCTTTGTAAATACGTTTCAGTCCTTAAGCCAATTAGCAGTGAAACAACTCTTTATGCCATCTGTAACACCAAATGAGGGGAACAACAGACCTGTACACCAACAGCAATGTAAGACAGTGACATGGTTGAATATCTTACCTAAACTTAGAGTTCTGTGATGAAGAACACTTCCTTCTTAACTTGTTCATGAGTTTCATAACTTAAGCTACCATCTATTTAGATTTTGTTTCCATCTGCCCCTATTATCCCATCAGAATACGAGGCATTATCAAATCAAATAAGTTTACAATTGTCTTCCCTATTATCAATAGGCAATTATTTACTATTGGGCTTTTTTATAAAAAAACAATCAACAGCTCCCGTATAAAAGCATCTCAAGCTAACCCACACTGAGGCAAACATCAGTCACCACCGCCTGCAACAAGACTCCATAGACAATCAGTGCAATGATGGCCGAGCATGAGCATTCGTGTGGCCGGCAGATAATCAATGTACAGCATAACTCCAATAATATTGTCCTCATATACACTGATAAACAATAGTTTCACAAAAATCTAAATTAAATCAAATGCCTTCGCTCGCCTGCCAATTAGACGTTCTGAAGTGAAACTGGAAGCTTTCAAACTAACTTTGGACAATCCAGTGAGCTTACTTGAAGATTAAAAGGTTGATGCTGACATTGTTAAAACTAACTTTAAAAACAAATTACTATGTTATATGTAATGCCAAGAAACAAAAATTCTAGGGCAAGTCTCAATCTTATGGAAGTGCCGGGTACAGTCAGTCACAAATCAACAGATGGTGAGAAGTGCCTCTTCCCCCCCGGGGCAACAGTAAAAGTGAGCCTGTGAAATTTGTCACAATCCATGGTGGTAAATGTCTCGTAGTTTCTGCACATGCTAATGAAGCTCATGCGAGGTCCAAAACGGAGCAGGGGTGGGCAGGGAGAGATGAGTCCAATTTAAAATTGACACTGTGCGACAAACTCATCCTTCTGGAGGCCAGAGAGTTTTCTATGGCTCGTGGACAGACATTCACAAATGAGCGCCGCTCAAAGATGCCAGTGACATTCAGTCGCCATTGTGTCCGTCTCCTTTGAGACTCACCGCGAACACGTTCCATCAGGGGCCGGAATAAAAGCTGCCGTTGCTGGCAAACACTCGCCTTCAATAGATGGGAGTATAGCGATGAAGTTAATTACGTTCTGCTGCTTTTGAGTGAAATGAATTTAGAACAGTGGGGATGCAGATATGGGACATTCAAAGACCTCCAGTCAGCTGGAATTGAACTTGGAAAAGTGTCCTCGACTTGAAGCCTTCAAAAGGGAGCACTGATGTGACTTTGGTTTTTAATCTGATGAACATATCCAGAAGCCCTAATGTTTTAAATCACATTCACACATTGCAATCTTTAATATCAGCACCAATGTTTCAGTCACTACTCTACAGAAAAGTTGGTTACTTTCTGTAATGTTTACCAAAACTGATTATTTATGAATATGTACGGTGACGATTAGGATCGGGCTGACAGATGAGTCATCGAACACTTTAGCCCAACAGCACGATTTAAATATTATTTATATTAAATAAGCAGAGCAGCGTTGAAACAGATGGCAACAATGTCAAAATCAATGACTGAATGCACAGAAGCCCTTAGTGGCACCAGAAGAACTTGGAGAATAGGGCCTGCTATATTTCAGACATCAGAAATATTTCATGGCAAACTATTTGACCAGTCGGAGCAAGAAAACACAGGTCTAATTGATAGCATTACTAACAACTTTCTTTAATTTAGATGTTCCAAATCAGACACGCTTTAAACTGCATTGGCTACTAATGGGTACTTTGACTGGGGGTCCCCTTGGACCCCAATACATTGGTATTTGAAATAACACCAATGAATACAGAAACAGAAACCCATTAGTTGGAGCCAGTAAGAACAAATTGATTGACAAAGACGTAAACAATTTCAAAGATAGAGTAAAGCGCGTGTGAGATATGACTGTACACCTCCGAGGACCCTAGTTTGTAAAAAGGTAATTGCATTAACCCTTATTGTACCGTGTCTTAAATCACCATAACGATGCACAGAAGCATGCAGTAACGTTACCCAATGCCAACTGTCAATGTCACAAAAGATCAAAGTTAGCCTTGATATATTTAGCCCATCAACCACTTAGCAGTGAGAGAACTGACTGGGTCACATTCACATGCTTCCAAAGGAGGAGGTAAACAAATGATCCTGTTATGTGCCGTAAATGACGGTGTGTATTAGGGCCGGAGAACCCAGTGGGAAATCACAGAGTAATGATTAGAGATTCAGAGCCTGCCAGTGGGTCTTTGCATCTGCCGTCTGAGAACGAACACGTCCTTTTAACCCAGTAAGCACTCCTGTCCATTTCACACGCAAACACGTTATCTGCAGAAGGGCAGACATTTTACAGTTTATATTAAAATTGCCTCATTTCAAATGATCAGATTATGATTTGTCTGCCTTTTGTGTTTTATTTGCAGGAAGGCATGACACACAGGAGATGGCTTGAATGTTAATTAACTGTCTCGAGCAAAAAAGAGAAACACAACTCCTTTACGTCCCTGAGCCTTCATCCTGGCTCAAACCTCACTGCTATGATGTGCGATGGGTTTCTTTATTCACGGCCAAATCTCCATCCCTCATGCTGCAGCGGAGAAGGGGACTGATTGTACTATATTGCCCCAGGAATTTCCCATGCTGGATGAGGTCACTCAGGCAAGAAGCTCCAACTCTCAAGATGTGAATCAGACACATGTCCTTTCTCTGATACCGCATGATCAACATGTTTAAATTTAAAAGAACTTAAAGCACTTTACAATGAACATGTCTTGTCTTGAAGTGAGACAATGTGGACTGGTAATTAATAATGCCAATGAACTGTGGAGAGATTCAACTTGACCTCAGAAGTTCCACTGGTGAGTTTGAAGAGTGGAATACAGAGTCCTAAACAGTGAGGATAAGGCTGAAAGTAAAAAAAAAAAGAAACAAAAAAGAAAGAAGAGAAAGAACGCCTGAAGGAGATTACAGGAAGACAAACTATTAGACATTAGACAGTGAAATGCATCAAAGTTCCCAAGTTAAAAGCTTCTCTATCAGAGCATATCTGCATTCTAGATGGTAAATAACTCCAGAGCAGCAGTGGATTTATCTTCCTTTTATTTTAGCAAACATACTCCTCTATTATATAAAATATTGGAAATTGGTAATAACATGAAATACAGTAATATATAAATAAAAAATATAGATAGAGACACACACAACATAGCAACTATGACATGATCTCAGATAGGTCATCTAAAATCCTTTAAAAATATCGTATTGCCTATGAAACAAATGAAACTGGTACAAACATGTTTTTAATACTCAATGTCAGACTTTCAACTAATTATTTCAAACATCCCAAATTAAACTGACAACCTCTTTGTAATAAAGCAGGGCTTATGGTTAGAACAAAACAATACAAGAACAAAGAAAGCCAAGGGTTTTGAAGATAAAAGTGTTAAAGCCATGCATTATTTAAATGACAAAAAAAAGGAACATTCTAGAAAAAAAAGGAATCATTAAAGAAACTTGAAAATAGGTCATGAATTTCACTGTCATTTTCCAGTGAAGCTGTCCTCCGCATAGTCTGGTTGGGATGCACCTTTGCTCCCTGTGAGTGAGAGTTTTCAAGCTGGGCTGTTCATTACTGGATCTTCAGTCCTTGATCAGACATTTGACAAGTGATTAATCAGGAAGGCGGCCTCAGAGGAGCAACTGAAAGTTAATTTCCACACTTCTGCATGCCGAGATGAATTTGAAGCTTGTGTAGGCGGGGTAGCTGCCTTAGTCACGCTTTCAGGGTGACCCCTGCCCCTCACATTTGCTAGGATTACATCCACACTGACAGCCCCACGCTCGTCTTCATCATGCACCAGCACGCAGCGCACATCCGAGCGCTGACGGAGAGTTAAGTCATGGAATTGGGGACAGCGGGGCACAATGGTGACAGAGCGTGGAGTTGGGTGAAAGACAGCCTCGTCCTGCACCAGGCCAAGGTGGGTATCAGTGAGTAAAAGCTGGGCCAGAGGCTCAGAGTGGGTACTGGGGCTGATGCACACCCCAACACCTGTGTATAGTAGTATCTGCACCTCTCCCAGAGTTACGGTTTCTTGATCCATGTTGCTCTGAAGAAGATAAACCAGACCAGCAAGACTCTTCTGAAATTGGCAGCAAATCCGTAAACCAGCATCCAGCAGCAGGTCAGGTACACAGGCCTGCCAGTCGAAAGACAGCTTCTTCAAGTCTCCATGGAGCAGTGGGTGCTGAGACACCCTTTTGTCCCCGGGGCAGATAACCGCAAGTATGGCCGAGCACAGCTCTTTGGTAAGTTGCTGGCTGTGGGTGTAGACACCTAGGATGCTCTCCTCTGTAGCGCCCATCATACGCAGACTGTGGCCTGCTAAGCCTATATGCACCTCTTTCAGCTGCAACAAGGGGAGGTGATGGAACAAAACCAGGAGCCCAAAGTCAGCGGTCAGGGTGTAGAGGCCAGCCTCCGCCAGGATTAGGAGGCCAGGACAGGGCTCAGGATGGCTGCATTTAGCAACATTCACCCAAAAAAGAGCTACAATCTTCTGGTATGTGAACACTGAAGTGGAGATGATGGACTGTAAAGTATCCATCATGTCAAGAAATGGTAAAGTGTGCAGGTACAAAAGGGAATCAGGAAAGTCTATTAACGTTTGATAAAAGATTTGGACATCGATTCTGTTTTGCACAGTCCTCAAATTTTCCAATACCTGATCTTTGTCTTCAGGTGCTTGGGTAACCTCTGGCTCACTGTGTTTTTCTGGCGACAGCTCTGGAAATAGTTTGTCTCCTTGACTATGAATATCAGCCATGTCCTGCTCTTGTGGTACCCGCAGATCACCGATTCTCTTATTCCTTGTCCAGCTTTCTTCTGACATTAGTGGCACGTCATCTGGCAAGTCTTCTGCCCTGCTATAGATTTGTGTTGGTGTCAGGACTGGGACTGGAGTTCTCGTAGGATTAACGCAGCCCTGAATCATCTGAGCTTCCTCTTTAGGCTGAATGTTTTGAGTTATCTCCATCTGGACGTGCTGTATGTATAGATCTTTCACAACGGAAAAAATGTAACTATCCTTAAAGAGAGAGAAGACAAAGCTCCCTTTAACAATGGAGAAGACCTGACTGTCCTTCACTACAGACAGAACATTACTTTCCCTGACCACAGAGACAACATGGCTGGACCAGCGGGCTCCAACAGGCTGCAGTCCCTCTTTCTTGACTTGCTGCAATACTGTGGGAGAGCTCCAAAGGAGACGACCTGCATCTTGGAAAATCAAAGAAACTCTGCTGACCAAAGAACCCAGCCCTGGTTGTTGACCTGTGACTGCTGCAGTCTCTGTTACACACACTCCCGGGATCTCCTCCAAACCTCCAGATTCATCCATCTCTCCACAACCAAACTGGCCCTTGAAGGTAGTTTCCTCAGGGGGACAGCAGGCTGCCCAACTGCTGAGAGGCTTTATGTCGAGCTGAGAATGAGTGCTGGTCTGCGGGAGGACAAACGGGGAGCCAGTGCCCCCGCTGCTCTGCAGGTGAGACATGATGCCTAATGAGCTCCCACCAGAGCCAGGTCTCTCCTTGTAGCAGTCAGCCACGACGCCTTTGATCTTGTTAGCATTTCCCTCTGGCTTTGTGCCACATCCATCACCCGGGCCCAGGACATTTGTCTGCTGGAGGCTGGCATTCCCTGACGAAACCACCTCTGCGTTATAACTTGCAACTCCTGCCCCACTCTGAGCTTTCCTCCACGGCGACTCAGACAGGAGCCCTGGTCCTGATTTATGACACCAGTCCCTCTCCTGCTCCTGGCCATCCCTGGTGCTTATCCCGCCTTGTAGTGGGTCTCCATCCAACTCAAATCTAGTGTGAGAGACAGGATATTTTCCAGGCATGGCCTATTTTACATAAGAAAAGGAGAAACTATGAGAGGACATACAACTTTGAAAGATTTTAGCTATTCAAACAGTTTGTTGTATGCAATCTGTTAAATTAGTACTGCCATAGCCGAGAAGGAACTAAAATAACTATTTCTCCCAGCCCCCTTTAAAATGCATCATTATTTATGTATTAAATTATATTTGAATACATAAATACTTGCAAAGGAAACTGGAGTGAAGAATAACAAGGTACATATACAAACTAATACTTAAAGTGCTCTCATTGTAATATGCTTTCACAAAATGTGTCATTTAAACTCTATTACACTTTCTGTAGGGGTTTATAAGAAAATATGTGCGTAATAAACAAACACAATAATGGGAAAAAGTATTTCATGACTCATAAAAAAAAATATTCGGCTTGGCTGGAGAGAGGGGGGGCAGGTATTGACATTTGCTTTGTTTTGCAGAGACAAGAGGGATGAACATTGGCAACATAGTGGCTCGATAAACAAAAAGTCTCACTTTTTGCATGTTGTTTTTAAGCATTTTTTTAAAAAACATTTTCAAAACAATTTTAAATATAAACTCACTCTTAAATGAAGTGTGTTAGTTTTTTCTAGTAGAACAACAAATGTGTGAATACATACTGTAGTCCTGTGCTTCTCTATTGTTGCAGAGGTAAGACAGCTGCTTGGCACTTCATCCGTCTCTGCAGCCAGCATATTCATATTCTGGCTAAAAAAAGGACACAATATTACAATAATAATACTACATTTCATTTTATCTACAAAACAAAAATTGCGTCTCGATACGAGGAGGCATGTGCACAATACAGCTGTGTTTACATGCTTATACACGCTACCAGACTCTTTGTTTGCAAAAGCTAATTTAATTATTTGCTGTGGTGCGACAATGGAAACTTCAAACCGTTTGCAGGCAAAAGACAAGACTGCAGTAACCCCCAAACCCCCACTTCACAAAAAACATCCATTAGATTTGAAAAGCAAACGGCCCAAATGGCTGGATGAGATTAGAGCCACTCTACTAGCTGTGAAATTAAATAGAATCTGTGCATGTTTATTTGAGGATTTACATACAATACTCAGCACTCTGGAGGGGGCAGCAGAAACCAAATATACAGCTCAGAATGATTTCTGACAGTAAACGGAGGCTTTGGCTGAGCTGTGTGTGTTGCAGCAGGTTGGTGAGGGAGAAAGCAGGAGCGTTAAAGCATTGACATCAACAAGAGGGATCACGGTGCAGGTCCTCGTAACGATTAAAGGATTTTTGCAGATCCTGGGGATCAGTGCATAGGATGTCCTGTACTCTGCAATGTTTGTCTACTCGCATGAATAAATGGAGGAACACCAATCTGGGATTCCCGGCCTCAGAGGCCGACCACATTTTCTAGATACCATTTTATTGTCACACACGGCTCACATGCCAAGGTCTACAGTGGTCTTGCTGCGAACAAAGTAATGGATTCATTAATGTCGCCACAGAGGGCACATTTCGCCTCCCCCTAACTCACCCATCGCCAGTCTCTTCAATCTCTGCCACCGTTGTCTTCTCTCCTGCTCTCTGTTGATGGGGAGCCCCACTGATTTCCTTTGAAAGTCTTTTGATGTCCCGGTTGCGTTTGTTCATGCTTTCTTGAACTTGCTGCCGTCCCACCTCCTGCTGATGGAGCTTCTCTCCCGTCCTCCTAGTCATCACATTGTACATGCACACCCACATATTTTATGAGAAGACCTACATCCTTTCATAATACATCTCATCACATTTCCATTTAATTTTGTGGCAGTTTTAAAAAGGAATTCCAACCCAGATATTTTAACGAGGCAGCAGAGAGGTTGACTAAAAAAAAAAAAAAAACAGCTTAAAGTTAAAAAAAAAAGGGACAGAAAATTTGAATTTTTTTAATTAATAAAATTGCAGCCTTCAGAGCCAAGTGGGTTTGTAGGTAAGATTGTTCTAGCAGCACTAAAGTTAACAGCAGGGAGTGAAAAGTGGCCCAGGAGTTCCAAGAGAGATGGACGTTAATCCGTCAAATGTTGAAAATTACAAAAGACATCCTAATTGCATCCGATAAAGGACTCATCTCTGTACATGTTTTGTTAAGACCTTGGTGCTGCGTTCAACACCATTGATCATGACATCCTATTACATAGACTGGATCAGTCGATTGGCATTTCAGGTACCACACTAAGTTGGTTTAAATCTCATTTATCAGGTTGATCTCCAGAAGAGACCAACCAGCTCGCTAAAATTCAAGCATAAAAGACAAAAACATTGACAACCTGCAACTTCCTGATGTTAAACTCAGACAAAACTGAAGTTATTTTACTCGGCCCTGAACACCTCAGAGATCAATTATCTGGTGAAGTGGTTTCTGTAGATGGCATTGCCCTGGCATCCAACACCACTGTAAAGAATCTCAGCATCATCTTTGATCAGACTTGTCCTTTAACTCCCACGTGAAGCAAATCCCAAGGACTGTATTTTTTCATCTACGTAACATTTAAAATAAATCTGGCACATCTTGCAGCTCGTGTACTCACAAAAACTAAGAAAAGAGATCACATTACTCCTGTATTAGCTGCGCTGCACTGGCTCCCTGTAAAATCAAGAATCACATTTAAAATTCTTCTCCTCACCTACAAAGCCTTGATTGGTGATGCACCATCATATCTTAAGGAGCTTGTAGTACCATATTGCCCCACTAGAGAGCTGTGCTCACTAAATGCGGGGCTACTTGTGGTTCCTAGAGTCCTAAAAAGTAGGATGGGAGCCAGAGCCTTCAGTTATCAAGCTCCTCTTTTATGGAACCAGCTTCCACTTTCAGTTCGGGGGGCAGACACAGTCACCTCATTCAAGAATAGACTTAAGACTTTCCTCTTTAATAGTGCTTATAGTTAGGGCTGAATGGGTTCGGTCTCTATTTATGGATGAATTTACATCTCTCCATTGCACCTTACTAACTCTACTCCTTCTCCAGAGTCTTTGTGCCTTCTCGCCTCATAGGGTCCATTGGACCTGGCTGGGTCTGAAGCTGGTCCTGGCTCCTGGTCCCTGCCCCCTGACTCCTTGCCCCTGCTTCCTGCATCGAGCCCCCGAGCCTGGACCTGGCCTCCTTCCCAATGGCCCTGCCTCCTTCTCTGTGCATTCTGCCTCAAAGGCTTGACCTCATTGGTATGGCCTCTTTCGCGATGCCTCCTGCCTGGTGGTCCGGTCTCCTGCCTCCGTGGCCCTGCTGATGTCCCCGTCCCCGTCCCCCCCTCCCCTCTCTTCCTCCTATTTCATGGAATGTGGAAATCTGGATCGTGGTCCATGCCTACTATTGATTATTGATACATTTGTGTCATATTCATGTAATGTGTTTATGTAACTCTGTAACATTGTTCATTCTGTACACATGACATCTATTGCATCTGTCCATCCAGGGAGAGGGATCCTCCT